>NC_054745.1:46973360-47273360 GCF_018143015.1 Lytechinus variegatus
GTGGGATCAAGCCAGGCTCCTAGCCAATGCTACTGAAAAGAATTAATTGTCTCTCAAAGATTGTTATCCATTCAGTTATATCTACATTCCCATCTGATTTAATTTCAATGATGGATATAAGTCAAATATATACGGCCTCCGATTGGAGGTATGGTGAAACTATGATCCCCTCAGTGATCCTGGAATGCGACCATTTTCCTTCAGCGCTGCGCCCCTCAGGAAAACAGTCACATTTCAGTTTCACTTCAGGAACCATAGTTCCAACCACCTCCTCTGGCAGCCTTACATATTCTTCATTATATATTTGATTTATATCCGTTTGACTTATTGGTAGGGGTCCTAAAAGCTTTCTCAGACTTTTGTTTGAAAAAAGGAAATGATTTTGATGGCCACTAAAGACAGGTTTTCACTATACACAGGTTTGACAGTATAAAGGGGTCTTAAAGCTACATTTACTCACTAACTATCGCATATCAATTTCAATGGCCAAATACTCTGTATGGTCTGTGACTGCAGTGTGATGAACAATTCCTTTTCAGAGCTTCTACAGAGGTTTCAATATCAAAATGGAGAAAATCTAAACTACAATGGGCAGTTTTACGCACCTAATTTTCCTAATTAATATGAACATAGTTTAGAAATCGAAGCGCAGGAAAGACAATGTTTTGGGTGGTATAATCAAGGGGTGTTCCAAAAGACAGACATGATTTTTATTTCAATGGATTTTGTGATATTTTTTTGATTGATAGAATATTTTCCACAAATTTGACTAAAAAATCTGTTCAAATATTCAAATTGACACAATATTTTTTTATTTGCAAATAAAATGTTGTTACTTTAGAATTAGATTCCCCATCTATACTAATCTTTTTCTCTTTTCCAACAGGTTTTAAATAATGTAGGATGGTGACTGAATGTCTTAAGGGTTTTTCATTCTCAATTTGTTCAATTGTTTGATATTATTATTCTGCTCTCCAGCAGGTTTTGAATGCGGTAGGAGGTCGACCAGGGGGTCATAAAGGACGTTTAGATCAAAGTTATGGAAGTTTACAAGTCATACCTGAGATACATTACTATGGACATGATGCATCAGCAGGAGGTATCAACCATTCTCAATTTCAAGGAAACCATTATCAACATATTTTGGTTACAATTTTTATAGTTTTCTTTATTTATCTTTTCGCACATTCCTGAGGAACTTACAGTTTTCTTAATTTCTTGAAAAGCAAAATCATCTCTCTTTTACAGTGACATTAATTGGCAGGTCTGGGTTTAGATTTTGCATCTGGGAACCAAGTAATAATGTACGCCTTAAATTTTTTAACGATGAATAACCTAATTGAAGTTAAGTAATTTTACTCCCAGACCAGTAATATTATCTTCTGCTCTTTGAATTTTGGAATATTACTCCTTTTCTTCATAGGCCTCTTTACAGGCTCAATTTCAATTTGTATGATGGTTTTTTTTCTTCCTGGGAACCTTATTCCTTTCACCTTTTAATAATGAATGAGGCACATTAGTCGGAATCAAGGCTGAATATGCACTTGTTATTCATTCTGGCAAATGTTTGGCAAGCTATTAGCTTTTCAAGTGTAACAATTGTTCCATCATTTTCAGAGTTCTGCATTTCAAAATGTAACAATAGGTTGTATTGTGTTTTTGCCGACTAATGGATTTAAGCTGGGATATCTTTGTTTGTTTTCTCCTCTCCACAAAATCCATCTCCATCTTTGTTTGTTTTCTCCTTTCCACAGTGACCCCAGACTCTTGTTTACTTGGATGTATTTTCCTCATCATTGAATACCCTCATCTAGTTGGTTTGGATTACATTGATACATGGAGGAAGGTGAGAATTATAAGAAGATGAGGAGGAGTAGGAGGAGGTAGATGATGTTTAGGATGATGATGGTGGTGATGTTGATGATGATATGATGATGGTGATGATGATATGATGATGGTGATTTTGATGATGGTAATGGTGGTGATGGTGATGATGGTAATGGTGGTGGTGTTGATGATGATATGATGATGGTGGTGATGTTGATGATGGTAATGGTGGTGATGTTGATGATGATGGTAATGATGGTGATGTTGATGATGATGGTAATGGTGGTGATGTTGATGATGATGGTAATGATGGTGATGATGATATGATGATGATGATGGTGATGATGATGGTAATGATGGTGATGTTGATTGATGATGGTAATGATGGTGATGTTGATGATGATGATGATGATGATGGTGGTGATGATGATATGATGATGGTGATGATGATATGATGATGATGATGGTGGTGATGTTGATGATGATGGTAATGATGATGATGATGATATGATGATGATGATTGTGATGATGATATGATGGTGATGTTGATGATGATGATGATGTGATGATGATGATGATGGTGGTGATGTTGATGATGGTGGTGATGATGATGATGGTGGTGATGTTGATGAGGATGATGATGGTGGTGATGTTTATGATGATGGTGATGTTGATGATGGTGATGAAGGTAATGATGATGATGAGGATCATTATTAGGTTAATGATGCTGTTAATGATGATGATGATGGGGGTTAGTTATGAGCCAGGAAGCTTACAAATCAAAACTTTATTTGTCTAAATATCATAATGAATTTCTTTTGTATTTTTACAGGTTATTGTTGAACATGGTGGTATCGTTGATGATTGCTACTCTGATCGTATTACACATATCATGTGTGATACGCAGCGGACAGATATCTTTAGACTGGTAAGTTACCTTGAAGGTAGGAGAAGAAAAAGAAGGAGGAGGAGGTCAATACTGTGAAAATTTTTTTTACTTGAGCCTCTTGGATTGTCGTTGGACTTAGAGAAGATCAACTTATCCTGCCTTGAACAACAATTAGCATGATAAAATGTGCTATATTACATATCTTTTGGGATGAATTCTCGGCAAGCCTGAAGTGGATATATTGTTGACTTCAGCCATGTTGTCATCATTACTTATTTTGAAACATGCAGTGTGATCTTTTGACTCAGATCTTGTGGCCTTAGGACCATCCTTGATCATCTATATCATCTTTGATCCAAGAATTTGTAAACTTTCACTAAGGCTTTAGCTGTCAGATTGAGCCACCTTTAGAATGATTAGGAGCCCATTTCAGAAAGTGGTGCATCTTGATATTCAATCAATTAAAAACACATATTAGGGGCTCGATTGACTTATTGAGTTGCAGTTAATCTTCACTGTTTAATTCCACATTGTATTGTCCCAGGTGGGTGTTTCATTAAGCTGTTCGTAAGATAAGGACTGGTGACCCTTTCTTTTGGATGGTTAAGTGCGTACAAAAGGATCACCAGTTGTTCTTAAAGTCGCTCTTAACTTACGAACAGCCCCCTGGTACGTGTTTCACAAAGCTGAATAAAGTTTCTCAAAAATAAAGTTTCATAAAGTTACGAATGACTGTATGCACGACTTGTGATCCCTATCCCTATGCTGTAGTTGACTTCAGACTGGTAAGTTCATATCGTGACCTAAGATTGTGTTTCAGTTGAGCGTAAAGCCTTGGTGTCACTTTATGAAAACACTCGCCTGATAAGCTATTTACTTTTCTCCATGCAGGCAATGAAAGATGGGAAGCGATGCGTAACAGCAAGCTGGTTGAATGATTGTTTGAAGAAGAAAGCTATGCTACCACCATGGAGGGCGCTACATTTCCCAGCCCCGTCCTACCCTCTTCAACCACCCCCTTGTAAAGACCAGGTTTGTAGAAACTATTTTATCATCATCATTGATATTTAAATTTATCTTTTAGTGTACTGCATTTCTCATGAACTGTGTTGTGTGATTGGTCGATTTGTTTTTGAGACAAACCTGTATCTTCCTATTTTACAAGGTCACAAAGATTAAATGGGGAATATGAGCCTGTATTACCTGTTTGGTATGTAGCTTTTGTTGTTTCCATTGTTACACGCATGCCCAGTGCTGATTTCAACAGCAAATTCAATGGCAAAATGTACATTCTTTATACTATGATCGTTGTGATGTAATGAATGACTTCCTTTAAAAAATCAATATCAAATGGAGGGTTTTGCATTTTTAAAGTTCTACTCTATTTATTTCCCCTATTCTGCAATAATATAAGGATACATAGTTAGGGAGGCAGTCGATTAGAGCGCCTGTTCCAGATAAGATCGTAGATCTCAATGTGTGTAGGTTCGAACCCGCAGCATGCCGTAAGACATCTGATGCTAGTGTTGTGTGTAAGCGTGACTCACCGCTGTGTTTAGTTCGGGTGTGGATGGAGTTGGAAAACACTCCGTCCACCAGAAAAGACGCGAATGTTGGTCCCAAGTATAGAAGAGTCACAATCTGCACGTTAAAACCAATAACTATTCGTCAAAGAGTGTTCACCCAGTGTATTGCACCTGCCGGTCCCCAGTACTACAATACTGCAAGAATCTTCAGGATTGGAGGCAGTCAGTGTAGCTTGAAACCTTGAACCTTGAAACCTAGAGATAAAATTTTTAAAACCCTGCTTACAGGAAATATCTAAGTTCTGGTTCCACATTCCTTTCGGCCTCATGGAATGTGGAACCAGAACTTAGATATTTCCTTTATCTCATAAGAACAAGCAGGGTGTAACTAATAGTATTTTGAAAAATAATTACAAATTCAATTGTAGATGAAAATTGAAAGAATAGATTAATCTTTGGAGTGTCAAGGACATAAAAATTCAACTAAACAATGTACGACCATTGTCTTCTGTTCCAATTACAACAGAATGGAAACATGACTTGTCAAAATACATGATTATTAAATGATGGTGGGATTGTGTTAATTTATATTTCAGATCATTGCTGTGATTGGTTTTGAATGCAGAGAGAGAAATGATGTGAAGATGATATTTTACTTGTATAATTATATTTCAGATCATTGCGGTGACTGGTTTTGAAGGTGGAGAAAGAAACGATGTGAAGACTATGATTGAGATGACGGGAGCTAAATACACAGGATTCTTCAGCAGAGGGAATACTCTACTCATATGTAAAAGGTAATAACCCATTACCGATTAACATAATTCAATCATTAAATTTTTTTTAATTTTTTTTTTATTTTTTGTAATTAGGTTATCCTGGATGGATATTTGTTTGAAAATCCGACTATAGAGGCTTATAATTATTAACCTAGCTTTCCTGTCATCAGCTTCAAATATTGTGATATAAACGGTATAAATTGGGTTTCACAGAGGGACATTTTAGACAAAAAATGTCAATTTTCATGATATTTTTGTTGAAATTGTAATAGTCCTAATATGATCCAATTACATGTCCTTAACCTTATCATTTTTTTCTTCTTTCAACAAACCATACCTAAATTTGATTTTCAAAGGGTTCGGGTAAGTTTTTAAGCACACATTGCTATAGTTGTCATAGAAGGACAACATGCGCTTTCTTACCTTACTAAAAGGTGAAGTCTACCTCAGAAAAATGTTGATTTGGATCAATAGAGGAAAATCAGACAAGCACAATGCTGAAAATTTCATCAAAATCGGATGTAAAATAAGAAAGTTATGACATTTCAAAGTTTCGCCTATTTTTAACAAAATAGTTATATGAATGCGCCAGTTTTATCCAACTCAGAGAGTCGATGATGTCACTCACTCATATTTCTTTTATTCTTTATTGTTTGAATTATACAATATTTTAATTTTTACGAATTTGATGATTAGGACCTCCTTGCCTGAAGCACAAAATGTTAAAATAATGGAATTCTACGTGTTAAGGGGGGGGGGGGGGAGAATGAAACTTTATTTGACATGACAATGATGAGAAAATGAAAATATTTCATATAATAAAACACAAAGAAATAGTGTGTGTCATCAGTTCCCTCATTTTCATACCGACCGAGATGTGCATATAACTGTTTTGTGAAATGAAGCAAAAATTTAAAATGTCATAACTGTCTTATTTTACATCCGATTTTGATGAAATTTTCAGTGTTATGCTTGTTGAATTTTTCTCTTTTTATTCAATTCAAGTTTTTGGGGTTGGGGTGCACTTGTCCTTTAAAGACTTCAACAAATATGTACTTAAAACATATCTCTTTTAAGAAGCACAGGTTTTAGCTGTAGTGAAAAATTGAAACAAAACCTTCACATGCACAGATACAATTCATTTGGTATAAGCCATTTTATATATCCATTCTGCGCATGATCAGAGAAAGGTCATTAGTACTAAAGTGACATGATAGTTTTATATCTAATGAGATAAGCATCAATGTTGATGGCCTGATTATTCAGATATTCTTTTAAATTGTTTTTTCATTAGATCCACATAAGACAATGCGTCCAGTAGCGACTGGTATTTCAGTTGGCCAAGTACACATTGATATAACAACATGCTAATGCATTCATAGCAGAAATGCAACAAATACCTTTATAGAGTGTTCATTGTGTGCTATCTAGTCACCTGGTCTATGCAATTTCTTCATCCTGCTATGTAAGGCATGCTTTACATAATATCTTGCTTTGAAATCTGCCTATCATAGTGAAATGTGGAGCGTTGTGGCCCAGTGGATAAGTCTTCTGACTTTGAAACAGAGGGTTGTTGGTTCGAATCCCAGCCATGGCGTAATTTCCTTCAGCAAGAAATTTATCCACATTGTGCTGCACTCAACCCAGGTGAGGTGGGTACCCGGCAGGATTAATTCCTGGAATGCATGAGCGCTGAAAGGCAGCTCGAGCTAAAGCCGGGGTAATAATAATAATAACAACGCGCCTCGGAATAGAATATTTCTAGATAGATGGCGCTATATAAATGCCTATTATTATTATTATTAATAAATGAAAGGTCATTTGACTGAAATTGCCCATGAAGTAACTATGAACTGGACTATTATATAGCTCTAAGAACTGAATATTACTATTATTATTATTATTATTTGTTTCTGTTAACCATTAACAGACTTGAAGGTGCTAAGTATGAGAAAGCCCAGGAATGGAGGACGCCGGTCACTAATGTCCAGTGGTTGAGTGAGGTTATACTAGGAAACTATGATGCTCTTCATAACTTTGTTATGCCTCGTTACCAAGTCTTTGATGTAGATGATCCTTTCAAGCTTGAATTACTCAGACCACTCAAGCTTATGGGTAAGAGGAAAGATTATTCACACAGATGAGATAGATTGATATAGGCACTTGAGGCTGGGGGAAATGTCCAAGTTTCTAGAAGGATTTTTAGTGTGTGGTGGATGGGTCATTTCAGAAGCATTGTTTGTAGTGCTTAGCATGTTACTAATTGTCAAAATCAAACTCTTATGATACTTTGATTCATAAATAATAATAAAAATGATAATAGGATTTGTTTATCGCACCTATCTACCTGTGCTAGGTGCTCAAGGCACTCCTATATTACCCCGGCTAAGCTAGTCCTCTGAGCTTTTTGAGGAATTATTTCCTGCCAGTACCTGCCTACCTCACCTGCATCGAGTGCAGCTCAATGTGGGTAAATTTCTTGCTGAAGGAGAGCGCCATGGCTTGGAATAAAACCTGTATCTTTCCGATTGAATGATGAGAGTCTGAACCACTAGACCACGACGCCCCCAAATCGTGAAGACAATAAGTCCTCAAATGCAAAACGGCAGTTTCTAGCTAGAATTTCTACGACCACTGAAGCTTACAATTATATAAATAAATGTACACTAAAAGCATGATGATGTTTCTATGTACAATTGATGAACATCAAATGCTAGGTAGAAAATGATAACATTACGGCAATATTTTGACTACAAGTACTATTACAATGCTACTGCTGCTACATATCGCTACCACTATTGCTACTTCATGTAGCAATAGTGATAATACTAGTAATTTTGATATTATTAGAGAATTCATTACTACTTCTACTATTAATGATGTGACTAACACTACTCCATCCTAAATTGTTGTTAAATTAATTAATGATAAATCAATATCAATCTTTGACATTTCTGTTTTATTTCCACAGAACCATGGACTATACCAATTAAAATATCACAGTCTATTCGACGGGTAAGCTTAATGTTATTTTTTTCCGCAACTCAAAAAGCACTGATCACCAGTTCTTCTAAGAATTATCATCTAAAAGATTATCCAATAGTCCTTTTTAAGACCACCTTACATGGTTAAACTGAAAACATTATCTACTTAAACTGTGTTTTTGATAAAAATGATAATTGTTGTGTGGATTTTTACAGTACATATACTGCCCAAAGATGTTTGTGGCACTATCCTATCAACAATTCTGTTGTATAAACCCCCAAATTCACAATTGTGCTATGCAAATTTACTTTTCCTAATGTATACATTTTGCATTTTTCATCAGGTTCCAAACTACGTTCTTAGATTCCCTATAAAGAGACTATCAATCCGTGATGGAACTCATAAGCAACCTGTATTAACTTTTTTTATCAAATGTTCATAATCATGTGACATATTTGCT
The DNA here is from genome assembly GCF_018143015.1 of Lytechinus variegatus. Lineage (NCBI taxonomy): Eukaryota > Metazoa > Echinodermata > Echinoidea > Temnopleuroida > Toxopneustidae > Lytechinus > Lytechinus variegatus. The sequence continues at coordinate 46,981,827 of NC_054745.1, forward strand.
CTTCTTCATATCTATCTTTATTTTTCAAATGCATTTTTTTTTGCATTTATATGTTTCTTTTTTTGGCACTTGATGCAAGATTTTCCCCAATCCTAAACCACCCCCTCCCCTACAATCAAGGAGATGCTTAGAATTTACATGTATCACTCATATAATCTGTAGAATGGAATAGGCATATAGACTGTGTGATAGTTATTTATATGCTTATGGTGTGGTCGCACACATGGTCCATCGTGGCACTATAGAGGTCACGACCCAACGTACCATGCGTGCGCCCACGATCCAGCCACGATCTCCATAGCGTTTTAATTTGGGTAGGGTATTGTTATTAAAGGATAATGTGGTTATATCACTGCCTGAATATACGCATGTTCTAGTGATGTATAATTTAGTCAACTTCTACATTGGAATGAATATTTTACTCTTACAGTTGCACTAATATGTGTATTTGATACTCTAGCATAGACTGAAAGCATGAATATGGTATGAGGGATGTTTAACTTGTTCTTCGCTTTCAGAGTTACATTACTAGTATTGCTCAGAAGACAGCTAACCTTGCTAATGGGAAACGAAAGGGAGATCCACAGTCTCCTGGCAATGCTTCTAAAAAGATAAGGTAAGAAGACCAGGGCCCTGTCGTACAAAGAGTTATGATTGGTCAGATCAATCGCAACTATGGAGAGCCAGCAACCTCAACATCTAAAATTACATGTTCAAACTATTTTCTTGATATGATGTATATTCCTACATTCACTGTTTTCTTGACAATTCAGTATGCTTTTTTGCTGTCAAAGGACATTGAACAAATTTCCTAAAGAAAAAATTATGACATTTATTGATTTCCATATACTTGAGATTGATCGAATGTAACTCTTTGAAAGATGGGGCCCAGTAGTGGTTTCAGGTACAATGTTGTTAGCAATGTTGGTATTTGTGTTGCAGCAATAGCTTTACTATACTATACTAGTCTTGTCAAGGGATTCTCTTGAAAAAAAATTCACTAATTTCTTATAGTTCTTGTTAAAAGCTCCTGTCAAATACATTACCTTCTAGGGTCGAGGAAATCCTGATTTTAAGTTTGGTGGTTGGGTTTAAAATGTGGTAAAATAATAATAGTGCTTAATGTAGCACTTACATAAAAACTACTCTCTAAGCATTTTACATAAATCAGGTAGCTATTATAATTATAAGAACAACTTAACATAACATAAACATAATAAGAGATAAACTACACAATAAAATCTGCTGTGTTTGAATGGGATCTATGTTCTTTCCTATGTTTAGTCATAATAGTTGATATAAGTGATATAACCTTTGGCAAGACTGCTGTTGTCAAATATGTGATATAATATGCTTTCATAGATAGTCTTTATTGATTTCTGTAATTCTTAACTCAAATTTTTGTGTTGTATGGCATTGTTTCAATTTGATGTATTATTCATTGCGGAACTAAATAATCATATTATAACACAAGAGTTTTGTTCCTGAACTATCGTATCTCCATTTACAACCTCTGTAATTTAATGCACATGAAAAATATTCTCTTGATTATCTCTATCTGTCTATCCTTTCTACCCCCTCTCTTTCTCCTTCTATATCACTCTCTCTTCCCTCTTCCCTCTCTATCCATCTCTCCTACGCTCCTCTCTCTCTTGCTTGCTCTCTCTGTGTCTTTGATAGGAATATGATTCAAATGGATGATGACTGGGATGCTGGTACCCCTCGTATTGCTCCTGACAAAGCTCCTAGGATTCTATTCACTGGTCTAGATGCACCAAGAATGGCAGACCTATCCAAAGTAAGTAGCAATCTCAATCTGCTTTTCAAGATATTGTGAAAATGAAATACTTATATCCAAAGTACATTAAGTAAGAAACTAGAATGACTTCTTTGTGTAGAAAATATTGTTATGGATGAGAAGAGTTCCAAGAAATCGAAATGAAAACAGACAGTGTGAAGAATACTTTTGATATTTAACTTTCCCATATGACATATGTAGAATGTTAAGCAAGGCCAACATTACCTTCTTCAATTACAGAGAAAAAATGCACGAGAAATAAAACGTCTGGAAAAGGTTTCACAAAAAATGTGACTTGAAATCATGCAAAGATTTAGCAGATTATTGGTGATATGCTCTGTGGAATGCACACTAAAGTGTATTCATTTATGAGGTTATTTAAAGAACAGCATGTGAACATCAATCCAATTTAAATTGCACATATTGAGTAAAAAAACATACAATATCAGTACATACATAGACAATTACAATATAAGTATAAATAGTTACAATATATTACATAAAAAAGACAAAGAAGATCAAAAAGTGGAGGGGATTGACAAAGGCCATATTGATCTATCAAGGTCAATCCCCTATGAAAAAAAATGGAATACATAATTTACATATGAGAAAAGAGATACTTGACCTCAAATCCCCAGACAAAGCAAAAGAAAGTAAAAGACAAATAAAGGGAAGGGAGAGGCAAATATAAAACTAACGGAGTAAGAAGGTAAAATTTATATTACTGAGTGAATATTTCCCACTCTAATTTGTTTTCCTTTCTTTCAAACACAAAATATTGAGAAGATCTGTGGTCAAATTGTAACCTCTAATCTCATCTGATAAGATTAATAGTCAGGGGCCTTAGCAAAATTTTGGGGACAGGATTTACAAAAGCGCCATTTTTTGCATGTGGGTCCCTGGTATCAAAAGCATTAATTCTAGATAGGGTGCCCCGAAATCGGTGAAGGGCACCCTATTTTAAAATGCTAATTTATGCAAATTTTATGCAAAAAACTCATAATTCACCATATCGCAATAAAAATAATTTTCAAATGCCCAATTTTGGGGTATTTGGGTCTTCTTTTGCTAAACATTCAACTGCAGGTCGATTTTTATAAAATTGGTGAGTATGAATCAATTTTTAAGGTTAATTTATGCAAATTATATGCAAATTACATGTAAAAACACATGTATTATCATATATCGACATATAGAACTGTCAAAATCACAATTTTTTCCTCATGTGTCACTGGTACCAAAAGCATTAATTCTTGATAAGATGCCTCGATATCAATGACTGGAATCCTTTTTCATAGGGCTAATTTATGCAAAATTATGCAACATCACACTATTCACCGTGAATTACTGTATATGTATAGTACAGACCTAAACTTTTCTATAGAAGCTTATTTCTTTTCTTTTTTCGGGGGGGGGGGGATATTTGGGATTTATTTTGACAGGGCATCAAATCTAGATTGATTTCTGTACAGCTCCTGAATAAGAATCAATTTTCAATGTTAATGCAAATTTATGAAAAATTTATGCAAATATGTGTAAAATTCATCAACTATCCTATTTTGAGGTTTTAAACCGAGGGACAAGCACAACACTATGCATATGAGACACTGTTACACAATTCACTCATTATGGTGACTTTCCATGCGACTAGAGGAGAGCATCATGTTTAAAATGCAAATTTATGCAAATTATAAATCCTGTGCATACCCCTTTCACAATTAAAAAAAACCCGAAATCATAGATAGGCTAAACAGTATTTCATCTTTCTTTTCAAAGCAATTCAAGAGGTCAGATTTCTTTCCCAAGTAGAGTTTTCCCCTGTCAGAAAGAGGAGGGTATATGGATGGTTCTCATGGCAGAAAAAGTTGTCCATGTCTGCCCCTCTGACAACTATGTACATTTTTTTTAGAACAGGGACATATAAGAGACCTGATCCTTCTTTTTCTGTCGTCCCTTGATTGAAGGTGACTTGAATAATTTCAGTGATTTTTCTTTATTGGTTTATGAATTCATCTCTATCTCTAAAACTAAGGTAACACCAAGACCAAATTCTCCCAATCAATTTTAGGCCGAATCAGAGTCGAATTTGTCTGGAATAGGTCCCGGATGAGAGCTATCGACTTCCCAAAATAATTGTCCAAATGCCTTCCCAAAATTAATTCAACCGAATTCCATCCAAATACATCCCTAATGTGGCTCATAAAAATGTGTCTTGGCCACATTCTGGAGTATTTTGGAGGATATTCGGCTGGTTTTAAAATTTTCAAGACAAGCAGAATCTCTCCACGAATGTTTCCGTTGGGGAGGGAGAACAGAATAGTCCCGGATCCTTCCGAAGCGATTCTGGGAGCTCCCCGAATCCGAGATGAATAAGTACTGAATCCAGGCCATTTTGGGCAGAATAGATCCGACTTTGTTCGGGAGAATTTGGTTTTGGTGTAACCCTTTGCTTAAAGCTAGGGTTAGAAAGGAACCGAATCAGCTGCGAATCCATCCATATACACGTATTCTGGTGGTTTCAGTAATATTCTGAAATGTTCAAAACCAGCAGAATACCCTCCAGACTATTCCCGAATGTGACCACAACAAATTCCATTCGGGCCACATTCGGGATGTATTCCGATGGAATTCGGTTGGATTTTGGAGGCATTTTGGGGTATTTTGGGAAGATTAAGACCTATAATTAAAGGTCCGAATCTTGCCCCCCCCCCCTCCATATCGTACGAATCATTATTCGAATACAAAGAAGAATATAGACGAGTGAGATGAATTGGCCAGAAATTTAAAAAATGGCATCCAAAAAGCTGCTGAATCGGTAAATTATAGCCCATTTCGAAAGAATGTGGCACTTTTTCGGGAAATTCTGTGGCGTACTCCGCAAATTCGGGCATAATCGTTCGATTCGGGTCGTTATTCAGGTCGTCATTTGGCGATAATCGGAGGATTCGGGCTAAATTCGGCTCGATTCTGGCCGCTCTGCCTCGATTTTTGCCACTGTTCTGGTTGGCTTACGGCTTTATGCTTTATGTAATATATGTTAGTCAATGGAATACAGCTTCATACATAAATTATTGTTAATTTACATAATATAACACACTTTTGCATGGAAATGGGATTTTCAATAGCATACAATTGAAGATTTGAACTGAGTGATAGAGCTACTTCAACTGTTTGGCCCCTTTTCCACTGTTAAACCCACTGGAGTGGGACTAATTTATACATAAAATAATTGCTAATTTACATATATTAGCATATTTTGCATGAAGACGGGATTTTCAATAGCATGTTTGATAGGGAAAATTAAATCGATGGATCCGATAGAGATTTTCTTGAAGTTTGGTTTCTTTTTATTCCTTTTTACTAATTTTTACTATTCATGCATAAATCAACTGCTAATTTACATAAATTAACAAATTTTTGCATAAAATTATGATTTCAATATCCTGTTCGATAAGGAAATTTAAAGCTATTGACCCAAAAGAGACTTTCTTTGGTTTGGTATCTCTTTATTTACTGTTATTAATCAATTCCTATTGGCATATGGCTTCATGCATAAATTACTGCTAATTTACATAAATTAGCATATTTTGGCATGAAGATGCAATATTCAACACCATGTCCTGTGGGAAAAATTAAAGCTATTGACCTGATAGAGACTTTCCTTAAGTTTGGTATTTTTTTTATTAACTTTTATTAATTCCCATTGGCATATGGCTTCAGGCATAAATTACTGCTAATTTACATAAATTAACATATTTTTGCATGAAGATGCAATTTTCAACACCATGTCCTGTGGGAAAAATTAAAGCTATTGACCTGATAGAGGCTTTCCTAAAGTTTGGTATCTGTTTTTATTAACTTTTATTAATTCCCATTGGCATATGGCTTCAGGCATAAATTACTGCTAATTTACATAAATTAACATATTTTTGCATGAAGATGCAATTTTCAACACCATGTCCTGTGGGAAAAATTAAAGCTATTGACCTGATAGAGGCTTTCCTAAAGTTTGGTATCTGTTTTTAAAAAAAATTATTAATTAATTCCTAATGGCATATGGCTTCATGCATAAGATACTGCTAATTTGCATAAATTAGCATATTTTTGCATGAAGATGCAATTTTCAACACCATGTTCTGTGGGAAAAAATGAAGCTATTGAGCTAATAGTGACATAGGGAAAGTTTGGTGCTTTTGTAAACTCTGTCCCCAAAACTTCAAATTTAAGGCTTAAGGCCCCTGACTATAAAGATGATATTGATAAAAGGGGATTGTATTTTTGTTTCATACATTACAAATTGGGATTCTTTGTGCTACTCATATGCCAAAATGATGATATTAAATGTCAAGTCTACCCCATGAAAATGCTGACTTGAATAAATAGAGAAAAATCAAACTAGCATAGTACTGAAAATTTCATCAAAATCGGATGTAAAATAAAGTTATGACTTTCAAATTTTCGCTTATTTTTCACAAAACAGTGATATGCACAACAATGTGAGTCAGTTGATGATGTCATTTGTTTTTTGTTTGAATTATACAATATTTGATTTTTTATAGATTTAACAATAAGGACCAACTTGACTGAACCATATAGTAGTATTAACCCTAAAAAGACGGGGGGGGGGGGGGGGGGGGGTGATTCAGCCCCCCCCTCGACATTTTCCGCGATAAATCTGCCGCGCGAAATTTTTTGACCGTGTCGCTCACTGACTTTTTACTTTCAAGTCTCGCGCAACTTTTGAGACAAAAATTGTGACCCCCGGGTATGCGGTTCCAAAATTACGCAACATTTTGTAAGTGCATGCAGCCCCAAAATGGTGACAGCCCGCGAGACCGAGGGTCCGTGAGACCGAGGGTCCGCGAGACCGAAGGCCCGCGAGGCCGAAGGTCCGCGAGACCGACTTTTTTTCCCTTCATCGGTTGCCGGTTGAAAGCTTGATATTCCAAGCATTTTGGTAACAATGATTAAGATGGGTAACTAAAAGAACAATTGACGCAAGCGCGCAAGCTGAAAATTTTGATATTTCGATCTGAAAAAATTGACAGTTTAATGGAAGTTTTTGATAAAGAACAAGATGTATATCCAACCAAATGTTATTGCAAATCGAAGAGGGATTTTTCTTTTAGGTTTACCTGAAAACGGGACATTCTATTCACCTATTTAATCATGAAAAGTATGGGTTTATTGCTAAAGAAGTGATGCGAGCGCGAAACGCGAGCTGAAAATTTTTATATTCCACTCTGAAAAACGGATATTTTGAGCACGATTTTGAATAAAGAACGAGTTGTGCATCTCAATTTCGCTTGCCGATTTCTGTCTAACATAACAATCTTATTTTATTTTTACACATCCGGAATTATTGGGGGGGGTAAACAATATGTTTACCCCCCCCATCCCCCCAGGATTGACGCCTCTGATCGTAAGTTTATACTGTAAGAAACACCCTGCACCACACCCCCCTATAGAGACGTTTCGTGCGCGCAGTACGTGCATCGCACCACCGCTAGGGCGGTGGTGAGCAGGCGTGCTCGCATTATAATTTGTTGGTGAGATATGTGTCTCTCATGAGTCATGAAATCCTCGCAACGCCACTGATTCTATATAGTTACCGGGAATTATTTGGCACCCCCCCCCCCCCGTTAACAGGCACCTGTTACGCCACTGCAACGAGGCGTCTTAAACCACTCGACCGCGGCAACCGATGAAGGGAAAAAAAAAGTCGGTCTCGCGGACCTTCGGTATCGCGGGCCTTCGGTCTCGGGGACCCTCGGTCTCGCGGACCCTCGGCCTCGCGGACCTCCGGTACTCAAAAACGTGAATTTGTGTACAAATCCAATGCAAAGTGTTTTTAGCCAAAATTCATAAATGTATCATTATTTTTCCTTTTACTGCTTAAAATCAATTGATTTTATCTTTTTTGTGGTCAAAATAAAGCCCCAACAATTTCCATTGAAAAAACAATAAAAAACAAAAAGTCGAAAAACAAAGAAATACATAAGAAATTTAGAAAACATTAGAATACATAAGAAAATAAATGTGATGTTGAATATTTTTTTATAAATTTGATCAGATGCCTATCTAGAGTATGTGAAACAAAAATTAGCATTTCAGGGGCATTATGTTATTAATTAGAGCAAACTTATGATTTTACGCATAAATTAGCATAATTAATGAGACATGAGATTTTTTGCAGAATTTGATGTCTTGTAGATAATGCCATGGGTAAGGCGTGTGCCAATTTTCGTCGCGATCGCGCGATCGATGGCTGAGATTATAAGGGGGGGCTGAATCAGCCCCCCCAGTCTTCTTAGGTGTTGAAATAGCCCAATCTATTTAGGGTTAAAACAAGGCTAATTCCACATGTTCAGGGAGGAATTAATATTATCACTTGACAATGAGGAGAAAATTAGAATATTTCATATTTCACATAATGAATTACAAAAGAAATTATGAGTCGATGACATCATGAGTCTCCTCATTTGCATACCGAACAGGATATTCATTAAACTGTTTTGTGATATTAAGTGAAAATTAAAATGTCAACTTTCTTATTTTACATCCGATTCTGATGAAATATTCGGTGTTATGCTTCTTGGATTTTTCTCTTTTCATTGGGGGGGACTTGTCCTTTAAAATGAAGTAATGATTCGCTTTTCTCCAATTTTTTTTTCATACACAGAATTTTCGTGATCAGTTGACTTAATTAACCATACATTTGAATGTATTTATTTATGTCTTTTAATGTATTTCAATTTTCTTCTCATTTTCCTTTCTTGATATCTCTGTATCACTGTATTTAACATAAGCATGTTCACATGTATATCTTTATAATGTCATTTTTGTTTTACAATCTGCTATGCCTACATGCATTTATCTGTATATATTTTTTTTTATTGGAATTGAAAATAAATGAATTGTATTGAAAAACAATATTAAGATTTAAATAGCACTGGACTGCAATTTGTTTCTTTTCTCTCATTACACAGAAAATTGAGAAGCTAGGTGGTAGAATTGTTGACACTATTAGCCAGTGCACCCATCTAATAGCGGTCAAGATCATGAGGACGGTCAAGTTTTTAGCCGGTGTCTCAGTTTGTAAACACATCGTTACTCCAATGTGGATTGAAGAAAGCTACAAGAGCAGATGGTTTCTAGGTAAACATCAAAGGTTTCATAATAACAATAATAATAATAATATTAGGCATTTATATAGCACCATCTATCTAGAAATATTCTATTCCGAGGCGCATTGTTATTATTATTACCCCGGCTTTGGCTCGAGCTGCCTTTCAGCGCTCATGCATTCAAGGAATTATTCCTGCCGGATACCCATTCACCTCACCTGGGTCGAGTGCAGCACAATGTTGATAAATTTCTTGCTGAAGGAAATTCGCCATGGCTGGAATTTGAACTCACAACCCTCTCTTTCAAGGTCAGAAGACTTATCCACTGGTCCACAACGCTCCACTAAAAAAAGCTTGGTTAAGGTTCTGTATAGCCTATATCAGTAAAATTTCACATAAATTGTTGTAAGGTATGGCCAAATGATAGGACCAATTGAAATTCATGTATATTCACCCAGGGATATTTTAGAAAGTTGTTGTTAAGTTACAAATGACTTGATGAAGGGCTTTATAAAACCTTGCAAATCTACAATAATTTCATTGGGGCCAAAAGGGTATTTATATGGCCACACCTTGGGCACCAATGGACCGATTACCATATAAAAGAATGTTTACCTGCAATAAGTCTCCATAAAAGAATATTCAAGAGGTGCTTTAAACTAATTTCTTAGTATAAGAACTGTAATCTATTATTGGTTATTGCCAACGTGATAGATTTAAACACTTTGTAATATTGGAAAATCTAGTAATTTTGAGGTAAGTGATATTTACTATGAGGAATTTTCATAATCAACTTATTATTTATTTGATTGTTTTTCAGATGTGACAAACTTCTCTCTTGTGGATCAAGAGATGGAAACATTGTTTTCATTCCAGCTTAGAGAGTCTCTCATCAGAGCTAACAAACAAAAATTATTTAAGGTAAAGTAGTGATGATAATGACGGTAATGATGATGATGATGATTATGATGATGATTATGATTATGATGATTATGATAATGGTAGTGATGATGATAATGATGAGAAAAGTAATGTTAGTGGTGGAATTAGTCATAATCATTAAAGGACAAGTCCACCTCAACAAAAATTTTATTTGAATAAAAAGAGAAAAATTCAAGAAGCATAACACTTAAAATTTCATCAAAATCGGATGTAAAATAAAAAAGTTATGGCATTTTAAAGTTTCGCTATTTTCAACCAAATAGTTATATGAACGAGCCAGTTACATCCAAATGAGAGAGTTGATGACATCACTCACTATTTCTTTTGTATTTTATTATATGTAATAATTTTATTTTCTCGTCATTGTCATGTGAAATGAAGTTTCATTCCTCCCTGAACACGTGGAATTCCATTATTTTAACATTTTGTGCTTCAGGCAAGGAGGTCCTTATCGTCAAATTCGTAAAAATTGAAATATTGCATAATTCAAACAATAAAAAACAAAAGAAATAGTGAGTGAGTGACATCATCGACTGACTCACCTACTTGTGCCTATCACTGTTTTGTGAAAATAAGCCAAACTTTGAAATGTCATAACTTTCTTATTTTACATCCGATTTTGATGAAATTTCAGCATTGTGCTTATCTGATTTTTCTCTATTGATTCAAATCAACATTTTTCTGAGGTGGACTTGACCTTTAACGCTGGAGAGCCTTGAGCAGACAAGAATGAATATTTTAATGATGTAGATGATGATAATATTGGTTGTAAGGATGATGATGATGAAAAAATGATGCACTACTCATTTTTTTTCAATAGGGGGGAAAGCCATTCCATGTATTGTGTGCTTGGATGTCTCAGGTGCCTCTGTTGATATTTATGATGGTATTGATTGATGATGATCAGATTACTTACAGAAACTAATCAAGATTTAAGTAATTATGGCGTTGATAATTATGACTATAATGATACTGGTTGTGATAATAAATTAGGATGATCAAATGCACTCTTGCAGAAGTCTGTGTATGTGTCTTTCATGCAGCAGACCTGCAGTAAGCTTTTCATTGATAATTCTCGCTTTGGTTACCCGTTTTCATCTACATTTTGTTTTTTTTATTATTTTTCGTTTTAATTATTCAATAAGGGGTAGCCCATTCCATGGGGCCCCTATACACAAGAATGCAATAATAGATATATTTACAGATAAAAACATTCAAAATAACATAACATATGCTAACAATGCAATAAAAGCTGAATTGCTAACACATCAATAATAAACATTGCAAAATTAGAGATTATTTCAATGATATTCAAACATTCAAATACATAAATCTAACAAAGTAGCAAGTGCCAGCGTAAACCTTAATTGTCATTCGACCTGAGATGTTTTTTAAGATTATATTTAAATGAATTTAAAGATGACAATTCCCGTATGATGACCGGCAAGCTATTCCACAGTTTTGGACAGGCGTAAAACAAATGTTCGCAATAATCAGAATGACACCTTGGAACAACAAGATCGTGTCTGACTGACTGCCTCATATTTTTCGAATGGGTTTGTTTAGATCCTGAAAATAATTTGGGTAGTATTCTGGTGCGAGTCCGTGAACACAAATAAATATATATGGAAAATAAATGATTCTGTACTTGAAGGTCGTCCAATCTAGATTTGAAAACATTTGTTTAGATGGGGTATGTATGTTACATTGAAGGATCAAACGGGCTGCTCTTTTTTGGAGTTTGGTAATTGCTCAAGTGTAGAAAATTGTTACCCTGTAGTTCAAGCAATGCTTGAGCATCTGATTAGGGTAGCATGGCCTGCTAAAGATAATAAGCAATGTAGTAATATGAACAATTTGTATTAGGTGCTTTTAATTGGTTGCCCATAATGATTATAAGTTGTATTCATAGATAATGAGGGAAGGCTGCTGTGCAATACACATAGGCATGTATTCTGGTTTAATTCTGGTCTTAAGTTGTGGTTTAACCATGGATAGCCAATTATGGCACCAATCTCTAATGGTTCAGGCTCAATTCAACCTCTGGTCTGTTCCTCAGATCATTCAGAACTCTCTGGCATAATTTAATTAGATTTATTCGCTATTATAGCATGATGAAAGGGCAAAGGCGAACATAAGCAGACATTGTCCCATAATTTCAGGGCAGGGCTGTAGCCTGGATTAAATTTAATTTCAGAATACCAACCATGGTGTCCTTAGGTTCATGCTATAGATGTAGCGCAGATTTTTGGTTAGGGGTTTGAATATTTTCTATTTCTTACTTTCTTCTACAGGATGTAACAATCTACATCACACCTGGAGTAAAACCGGGAGCAAACATGTTGAGAGAGATCATAGAGTGTGCAGGGGGTAAGCTAGCCCCATCACGCCCCTCCCTCACAAAGATTAGTCACATACAGAGCGCCCTCGGGAAGGGAGCGTTTGTTGTTATTAGTTCACCCTCTGATATGCCATCATGTAGAGATTTCTTTACACACAATATTGGTAAGTATGGAATTGTAATGACGACAAACGGGGGGGGGGGGGGGGTGTTTCTCAGACAGTTTAAATCTTACTGAATGTCATATTTAATCTTAATGTCACACTAATCCCATGACACACTACATGACGTGATTGCACCAAGTTGCCAATTCCATCTCGGCTCCATGGCATCGCAGGCCAGCATCTCATGGTGCCTCTTTTGTTTTTTGCCTGCAGCAGCGCAGCAAACTGGCCATGAGGTCATTGTTTAGGGCATATCTGATTGGCTGAAATGAGCAAAATTACAGAAAGATTTGACCTGTCAAATGTCTGAGATCTGCGATCCTACTGCATCAAAGCGGGTCACAGTTACAGCGCATTGTATGTTGATGCATACTCTGTGATATCGTTGCAATCAGGTCTTGGTACAATCAGGTTGCATAGGTGTGTGCTGGGCTTGATACTAAGCATGCAGTAAGCATCCAATGTGTTTACTCTGACCATTATGTCATATACCACACATGGCTGGAAATTTAAGTGGAGTTTTTACTTTGTTGGGTGTTCCACAAAGAATTAAGTATGATTAAATGTCATACTGAAGTATAAACAAACACATGATATTTATCCTGTAATTTAATTGAGAAGCAGTACATTTGTGATTTAAGACATGCTCCTAGGAATTTCACTGTAAATTTCAGTCAGCAACCATGATGATTATTTTCATATGTTTTTAAGAAATTGAGTTTGTTTGCTTTAGTCTATTAACTATCATTCTTTTTGTATTGATTTCTTTCTAGATGTTCACAATGCTGAGTTTGTTCTTACGGGGGTCCTTCGTCAGCAGCTGGATTACAAGTCATATCCTTTGAATATTTCTTTTTAAAGATTTTATAGTTTTCAATAAAGTGATTAAAGCTATTTGCAAAATGACAGGGGCTTGTAACTTACAATCAGATGTTGTTTGAAAGAGATATAATTACTGGAGTGACTAGACCCTATATCCAAGCATTACGTTCAAAGGGAATCAGTTCTAGCCTTGTAATCAGAATGTTGTGTGTAATAATTTAATAATAGGAATCAAGTGTACACTGAACCCCTCAGAACAGCCTGTGGCTGAAGAAGGTCATCCAGCCAATGAGTGGAAAATCAAATAAAATAAATAGAAAATAAAATTTTGATTCAGATTTTAATGTATTCATTATTCTCCACTTGTTGGAGAGTTTAGCAAGAGCCTTCTTGCTAAAATCTCCAGTGAATGGAGAATAAAGTACTACATGTATTCATAAATCAAGGGAAGATTTGAATAACATTCCTACACTGTAGACCTTGTATTGGATTATTGCTGATAGTAATTCAAAGGCTGATACTTGTGTCATTTGAAACCTGTTTGAGACTTGATGACTGTGCTATAACTTTTATTTCCCATTAGACCAATCCCCTCGTGTATGCAGCCTCCAATCATGTATGGAGACTCAATCTTCAATTATTATTATAGTCATCATTATGATAAGAATTATTGTAGTTATAACGGTATAGCGTGGTGTAGTGGTTCTGACTCTTGTGTGTTCGAATCCAACTATGGCCTTGCGTCCTTTGGCAAGGTTTTATTCCACAACTTGCCACTTTCCACCCAGGTGTTATATGGGTACCCAGTAGGATGCGAAAGCCTATGTAGTATGCCTAGCCATTGAGTCTTGGAACTCTTGTTGGAATGCTCCTCAAGGAGTGGAGAATATGAATACATTTTGGGCATGCCAGGATTCAATGACCAGGTTAATAATATATCTGTAAAGCGCTTAGAGATGTCATTCTGATGTGTTAAGCACTATATAAATGCTGAATATTATTATTATTAGTATTATGATTATATTCTCCTTGACCTAGAAATACATTTAGATTTGATCCTCGTATCTGAAGCTGGGCAACCAGAGACTACCATAACAAACCGAAAGCTAGCTTCCTGCATGTGGCTTGTGATTCCAACCACTAGGCGCATGAAGGTCTGGGACAGTATTCACTTTAAATTCTCAAACATGAGTATTTTACCTAGATGTTGTTTTATGAAGTAACATGTCAATTTGGTATTCAATGTTTTAATTTAGCTGAGTTTTTCAGACAGCTAGAGTGACAAGTTTGTGTTTTAATACACATTTATCCTAAGAACTATCTTGTGGTGTATCCCAATTAACACATTAATTTGTGCTAGCCACTTTACAGCCATTAGACTTGATTACCCAGTATTATTCTTGATACTCTGGACAATGTGTGTCCTGATTGACTTTCATGGAGTAGCCTTTGCACAACCATCTCTGACTATTTGAATTTCAGTTTAAGAGCCATTATTCACAAATGGATATTTGTGCAGATAACCCATCCTTTTGTGTTAAGAACACTGGATAGACTTGTTAATTAATCCCATTTCATCCCGAGTTATGACCTCCTCTATCAGCCCTACCAATTCATTATCTGTGATGGTTCAGATCAGTGTCCGGGGGGGGGGGGGCACTTCCATTGACGAGTGGATACCATGCGCGACCATGTGGTCCAAAAGCACCCTAAACACATATTTTCAATATTCTGAAAATGCACCCCTTAATAAGTATTGGCATGTAAAATCCTACCCTAACAAAACAATACACGTGGCAAGTATTCCCTGAATTGACACCCTAAACAAGTACAGCGATTTTTTTTATTGTTATTTCATGGACTCGGTTGTTGGTTAAGACATCATGGGCTTTAGTACAGCCCCACCTCCCACATCTCGCGCAAATAGATTTTTTCATTATTTACGGTAAGTGTTTTTTACACCCTTATTACATTATGTAAGAAACGTGCCCTATCTTGAAAAAGACATCCTTTTTACATGTTTTTTTGGTCGTGCATGGTATCCACTTCAATATAAGTAGCACATGGGAGCTGCAGGTGATTTAGCCCCCGAAATACACATCACCATTCATCACAATATTAAAGCTTATCATGTGTTGGAGATTTCGAAAGTAAGTTTTGAAGAGTAGCCCTCGAAAATGAAATATTAATATTTTGCCTTGTAGACATCGTGCACAGACATGGCGCACAAATTATATTTTAAAGGTTTTGATATTGTACTTATCCAATCTTCGATAATGATAATGAATGTATTGATCAAGTTTATTATAACAAGGTAGAGCAAATTATGGTCTATTCTCAGTGAAAGTGAATATGCACATTTCTAGCCCCCCCAAAAACGTGCCAAACTTAGTTAATTAATTTTTACATACAGCTATATGGTATGCCCCTATTTAACTTTCTCAAAGGATAGTTGCTATCTTTGCTAATCTTCATGGTTGTTACTAAACACCTGTATCAGTTCATAGCCTACCCCAGTACTATGTGGATCACAAGAAGAATAACTTGGATTTTTAAAATGCCCCCTGGCAGACAGCATGCACATTGATGTAAGAAATAAAATTACATAAATAACTGAATACACTATGTTTTCATTGACCAAAAGGTAATTTATTGGACATTCTTGGAACTATGGTGACTGTATATAAGTGTCTTGTGATGTATTTTGTATATTTTTTTGTGTTGTTAATATCTAGTAGTCACATGTATCTATGTCAGATGTATCTAGTTCTGGAATTTCATCCAATAATGCAAAGATAGTTGAGTTTCCTCAGGTTTCATGCTTTTTGGACCAGTGAAAATAAGAAGATATGAATAAGATAATCTTTAATGCTTTTTTAAACAATTTTATAACATGTAATTTTATCTTTCATTTTTTCCTTTAATTTGGCCATCTCTTTCCGTGAACTTTTTGAAGGTTGGCCATATGAGTTAAAGGTTAAGTTCCACCCCAGAAGGTGTTGATTTGAATAGAGAAATTCAAACCAGCATAATGCTGAAAGTTTCATCAATATTGGATGTAAAATAAGAAAGTTATGACATTTTAAAGTTTCAGTTATTTTCACTAAACAGTTATATGCATAACTCACTGACATGCAAATGAGACAGTCGATGATGTCCCTCACTCACTATTTATTTTTTTTTTTATAATACAATATTTAAGTTTTTACAGATTTGACAATAAATGCCAGCTTGACTGAACGATAATGCTAATTTAAAATGTTTAGGGATGAATTAATCTGTTTCATTTGGCAATGAGGAGAAATTAGAATATTTCATACAATAAAATGCAAAAGAAATAGTGAGTGTATGATGTCATCAATCTCTTTATTGGGCAGAGGAGTGGGCTAAGATAAGTTCTTCAGATCATTCTGCATCTATTTAGAACCATGATACATTCAACCATTAAATTATATTTACTGCATTTCTGTATGATATGTATAAAACATTTTATATGTAAATATATATAATGTCTTTGAAGTTTTTTATGATTGTAATAAAATCTATATAATGAATGGAACTCTTCATGATCTTATTTAGGTGTCTCTGAGTTCTTGGATGAGTTCATGAATGGCCTTGTGTCAGATGTGTTGATGGATTATACTCTGAGTATTAAAGTCAAGTCTCTTGGAACCAGATAACTTTTTGACTTTGTTCTAAAAGAGAAATATGATGCATGTTTTGATTAACCTGGTGGGTGTTTCATAAAACTGTTCGTAAAGTTACGAACGACTTTACGCACGACTGGAACATGTTCTTAGGTCATAAATCAATGACATGAATATCACATAGCATAAGAAAGGATCACCAGTCGTGCATAAAGTCATTCGTATCTTACGAACAGCTTTATGAAACACACACCAGGTCTATTTGAAAAAAATTGCTTTGATTTATTTGACTCGTGGAAGATTGACTTATAGGAACAGTTACCTGTAAGGTAAATTTTTACTCAATGTGTAGGAGAATATGTAAATGCTATTTTGTCTTGTGGATGTCTTTGTAAGGAGTAATTGTGTTTCTTTCACAGTGCTAGTAAAAGTGTATGGGATGTGGATTTTCTTCATGTGGGTGTGGGTGGGTGTGTGTGTGAGAGGTATCCATATTTTTGTGTGTGTCTATGTAGAGGTGTTTAGTCTAGGTGGAGATACATGTGTGAGGTATGTATTTTCTGTATTGACTCGAGATTCTCTGAGGCATTTTCTTGATGTAGGTGCTAGCAAGTGTCTGAGGGTGGGGGGGGGGGGGGTTTGTTGCAGAAATTCAGATCCAAACTCCATTGATATGATGAAACTCTACAATTTCAGGAATATCAAAATTAATGACATGACAACAATTTTCATCTGTGACTGAAGGAGTGTAAGCATGTTTTGTTTTGGGTATCTGAGGTTGAATGAGGGTTGGTTATATGTGGATGTCTGTGTAAGGGGGTGGTGTGGATGTAGCCATGAGAAATGCAGACCCCCCTGTACAAGAATGTGTGTGAGAGCATTTGAGTGTATGGGTTCATGATATGGATTTATTTATATATTTTTTTTGGGTGGGGGGTGGTGGTGTTGAGGTTTTTTTGTCCAGTTATAATTGTTTTTTTGTGTGTGGATTGTATGGATGCCCCTTTTAAAGGCACACCTATGGCATTGATGATGGTGGGTGTGTTTGTGAAGATGAGGGTGTGTCTAGACTAAGAGTGGGGTTGTATAAAATGAGGGTGGGTTTAGACTAGGAGTGGGTGTGTTTGTGCAGGATGTGGTTATGTTTAGACTAGGAGTGGGTGTGTTTGTGAAGAATGAGGGTGTGTCTAGTCCAGGTGTGTGTGTGTTTGTGCAGGATGAGGGTGTTTTGAGACTTTGAGTGGGTGTGTTTATGAAGGTTTAAGGTGTATTTAGGTAGAGTGTCTTGATGGATGATGTCGGTGTATTTGTGAAGGAAGAGGGTGTGTTTAGACTAGCAGTGAGGGTGTTTGTGCAGGATGTGAGCATATTTAGACTCGGTAAAGGGGTGTTTATGAAGGATTTGTGTGTGTTTAGTCTAGGTGTGGGTGTGTTTGTGAAGGATTGTGGGGTATCTAGACTAGGAGTGGGTGTTTGTGAAGAATGAGGGTGTGTCTAGACTAGGAGAGGGTGTGTTTGTGAAGGATGATGGTGTGTTTAGACTTGGAGTGGGTGTGTTTGTGAAGGATGGGGTGTGTTTAGACTAAAGTGGGTGTGTTTGTGAAGAATGAGGGTGTGTTTAGACTAGGAGAGGGTGTGTTTGTGAAGGATGATGGTGTGTTTAGACTTGGAGTGGGTGTGTTTGTGAAGGATGAGGGTGTGTTTCGGCTAGGAGTGGATTTTGTTTGTGAAGAGTGTGTGTGTGTTCAGCATTTAGATTGAAAAGCTATAGGGAAATAATACTAGTATGCAGGGCTCGCTGCTGGAGCAGTTTGTTAATACTAAAGTAGTATGTTGGTCCGGGGGGGGGGGGGGCATTTCCATTCACGAGTGGATACCATGTGCTATCGTGGTCTCGAAAAGCACCCTAAACACGTAATTTCCAAATTCTGAAAATGCACCCCTTAACAAGTATTGGTGTGTGAAACCCTACCCTTAACAAGAATTGGAAACAAAACGATACTCTTGGCAAATATTCCCTGAAATGAACCCCTAAACAAGTACATGAATGTCGTCGGCTTTACCTTATTTGGGTTAGTATGACCCCACCTTCTACATCTCGCGCAAATCGGACTCTAAACACGAAGTGAAGGGGCAAAAAGGACATCCTTTATAAAACATTTTGATTTTGTTTGATCATCCCCGCAAAATCGACCCTAAACACGTAATTTTCCTAGCGAAATAGATATCCTTTTTTCATTATTTTTGTGTTTTTGACACCCTTATCACGTTACGTACGTAACGTGCCCTATCGTGAAAAAGACATCCTTTTTACGTGTTTTTTTGGTCGCGCATGGTATCCACTCGTCAATGTAAGTGGCCCCCCGGGATGTTGGTGTAATAATGGTGCATTGCCAGTGTTGTCGTCTTTGTCGGAGAGGCGAGGGTGTTGGGCGGGTTTGGAAATGTCTTTGTCAAGACATCACGCACACTGCATACTTTATCAATGTTCTACTCCTGCTACTGGGTTTCCTGCTCTCACAGTATTATTCCTTTAAGCAGATAACATCAACCTGTATGCAGTGTATTTCTCTACTTAGTCGTTATCCAGACTGATGTTTAGTTTCCCAATCTGCCAATTAGAACTTCACAGTAACCTTAACAACACGCGTTTTATCTCCAGTACCGTGATCAAGTAAACTCAACAGCTCGGTTGCCTAGCAACGCTCAACACTCCGGATATCATGTGAGTGATAATAAGTTAGTAAACAGCACGTTTAGAACGAACATCATAAATTAAAAATTAGATTAAAAAACTCAGTACGAAGGTGGAGGGAAAGAGTCGGCTTATTATAGAAGTTAAATGCAGTAGCGAATTACCAATTGTTTGATATGAAAAATGGATCGAATTCAGTATTTGTAAGAAAAGAAAAATGTCCAGAAACGAAACTCTTATGACGAAGGAGACTAAGAAGTAGCAGTAGCAGAATGAGAAGAAGAAATAGGAAGAAAAAGAACAAGAATAAGAAGAAGTAGAAGAAGAAGAAGAAAAAGAAGAATGAAGAAGAAAGTGAAAACAATGAAAGGAAGGAGAAAAGGAAAAATAAAGATGAGAACAAGAAGAGAAGAAAAATAACAAAATAAGACCCCCCAAAAAAAGAAAGGCGGGAAAAGAGAAAAAATAGTAGAAGACGAAAAAGTAATAAGAAAATTGAACAGAGATACAGGATGGAATGGTCCAAAGAGTAAAGAAAGAGATAGATGTATACATATTTTTTTTGGTCTATTTTCCTAATTTAATTCGATGGGATAGAGGAAGATCGAGAGGGGGAGAAAGAGAAAAAAAGAAGATAGAGAGAGAGGGGTTGGGGAAGAAAGAGACAGGCACTGGCCGGGAAAGGGGGAGGGGTAGAGAGAGAGAGAGAAAGAGAATGAGAGAAAGGGAGGAAAGAGACAAGGGGGTGGGGTTAAGATTAGAATTAGCTATTAGATAAAAAGAATCGAGACATCGAACATTAAGATTGAACGTAAGATAAATGTGGTTGTATTACACGTAATTGTCAATAAGAAAATAAACAATGACGCATTAACAAGAGCTTAACAGAAATTATCAAACCAACGAACTGTTGCACGAAATTTATTTGCAATCGATTTCAAATATCGTTCACAGATTTGCGATGGATAGGCTGATTGCAACCATGTATCATATATTATTATAATTAACACGTATGAAATAAATATATATTTTCATTTTAAGAAGCAATGATCATTTTGAAGATTGCGATTTATTGCTGGACTTCTGTTGGAGATTTTCATCTGACTAATTGCAATTAGGCCCTTGGTGTAAATGGCATGTAACTTACTTAAGAAACAGCTTTATGAATTATAAACCCGATTTAGCTATTGTATGGTGATGCACACAATAACTCCTCGTTATTGTCTTCATTCAAACAACAGTTAAAGGTCAAGTCCATCTCAGAAAAATGTTGATTTGAATCAATAAAGAAAGATCAGGCAAGCACAATGCTGAAAATTTCATCAAAATTGGATAAAAAATAAGAAAGTTATGACATTTCAAAGTTTCGCTTATTTTTAACAAAATAGTAAATATGAACGAGTCAGTTACATCCAAATGAGAGAGTCGATGATGTCACTCACTCACTATTTATTTTATTTTTTTATTGTTTGTATTATACAATATTTCAATTTTTACGAATTTGACGATTAGGACCTCTTTGCCTGAAGCACAAAATGTTAAAATAGTGGAATTCCACGTATTCAGGGAGGAATGAAACTTCATTTCACATGACAATAACGAGAAAATGATTTTTTTCATATTTCATATAATAAAATACAAAAGAATTAGTGAGTGAATAATGTCATCAGTTTCTCATTTGCATACTGACCGAGATGTGCATATAACTTTTTTTGTGAAATTAAGCGAAACTTTAAAATGCCATAACCTTCTTATTTTACATCCAATTTTGATGAAATTTTCAGTGTCATGCTTGTTGAATTTTCTCTTTTTATTCAAAACAAGTTTTTGTTGGGGTGGACTTGTCCTTTAAATAGGCAACTCCTTAAAGATTAGTAATATGTACATAACTGTTCTTAACATACGTGCATGGTGGGTGGATCGGGGTATTATTTATAAAGTATCGTGTGAGTACGCAATATGTCATTATCGGTTAAAAGAAGTTTTATCGACTTGGTATTCGACAGAACTGTATTATGTATTCAATAATTTACTGATTCATATACTCTAAAAATTGGAATGTTAAATCAACATTTGAAAGGTTGGAGGAGTGACAACCTTTTCCAAATGTTACATCCAACCTTGTATAAAGCTGAATCCAACATTTAAAGTGTTGGGTAGAACCATTTAAAGTGGTAAATGCAACATGTTAAAAATGTTGTCACTCCTCCAACCTTTCAAATGTTAAGTTAAAGTTTCTTTTTTAGATGATATGATCCAACCCTACAAGCATACTGCTTCAATGGGCATCCAATTTTCCTATCATATAAACAGAGTATTTTGCATTCATTTTTTTAATCATGATACGTCATGTATATATTGTCTCATTTTTATACTTTGTAATGTTTGTGTATTCTTGATTTTGCTTGTTTTAATGGAAAATAAGTGAATTCAATTCAATATCAGTTTATCCTTTTTGTTGATATTTAGATTCAATTCTTGATATTCAGTATTGCCAGGTGTTGACACATTAAAATGAATTCTTCATTGATAAATTCTTACCCAAGAATGTATCATTAGTCGTTAAGAAATATGAGTAAATGAGGAAGCGGCATGGCAAATGTTTAGTTATTTGTCCAAGTGTGAGCCCCTTTATTTCAACATTACATAATATATATGTGATGACGTAACGTAACGCACGCTATACACTCTGTCTTGATATGACATTCCACAATAACGCACCCCTTCATACACTCTTAAAGTAGTTGGGCAAAAAATGCCCAACTTTTTATCAACCTTGGGCAATATACTGTCCACACAACTATTGGTAAAAATCTCTCCAAAATGAGTAATATTATTATAATTAATATTATAATTGATATATTATTATAATTAATATGAAATATTAATTGGGTAATAATTGCCCAGAATATATACATATATATTTCCAACATACATTACCCAACACAGTGGACAGTATTTTGCCCAACATTTTAAGGGTGTATTTACATATAAATGAAATGATGTTATATAACACAAGCAAGCTGTATTTCAGGGTTAAATCATGGACCTAGGTCCATGGCTATATGAATCTATAAAAAAATTTTAGTTTCTAAACGTATGGTCATTCACTTTTTACAGAAGTATACACTTGATAACAGATTTGAATAAACAATTGATGTATCCCGACTTACATTTTGAAATGAATAAAGATGTTAACATAGATGAATCAATATTTCTGTGAACAAGATTTCCCTTTTTAATTAAAATTATTCTGAATTCACGTTGTAAGACTTGTAATGCAAAATCTACATTTTCTGTCGCATACAGACTCGATTTTTTTTAATTGCAATAATCAATAAAGCTACCAAACAGAGATGTCTATTTCAACCCGCTGATTTTATTTTCCAGTTATGCCAAAATCCATTATTGCAGTATATACAGGCCTATTTTTTTATTTTTTAAGCCCATTCGCCTTATCTACCTTACAAGTTACAGTATTTAATCAGTCCTAGCAACGCAACGACTGCAAACAATTCTGATTTAATGACTAGTATACACAACCTCAGGTACTGGTAGATGATTACACCATACTGAGTTACGCACTTACTAATTAGCATCTCCATTTCTCTCTACCCATCATGCTTAGTGATAAGCTATATTCGCCATCTGCACTCGATCACATTGAGAACACATTTGACATAGGAGGAGAGTGTTGTTTAATTTGAGTTATAGAGACTGATTAAACATAAAGTTATTCGGATCATTTTCTTTCAGTCTCACCATGTTCTGAAATTAGATTTTTTTGTTGTTGTCAGGACTGCGTGTTATAAAAGGATACAGGACATAAAATAAACGTCATACTGAGGTAGGACAACTTTTATCTGTTGCACAGGTATATATGTTAGAAATATATGTATATATGAAATATATAAAGTAGGGCCTAATCAATAATAAGATATTTAAAAAACCATGCTTCTTGTTATTCATTTCAAGGGACTGCTTCATTCTCTTTGAAAGAGTATTGATTGATTTCATGCAATCACGGTTGATTAAATTTTAAGGATTTAAGATGAGTATTTTTTTTATCAAATCTACAATTGATTGCCAAAAAACATCAATTGCATTCAATATGAAATAAATGTGTAAATAATTCTATAAAAATATATCTTTCTAATAAGCTAGACAAATAAATAAGAAAGACATAAAACGTAATAGATAAATATCTGCCATTCATTACAGTCACATTATTCATAACTAATAATATGTAATTCCACGTTTAAATCTGTGTTTGGCATGATGGGGTTATATCGAAGGTAACGGGTTTGGTCTTCGTTCAATTCCAGAAGTATTTTATATGTTCTTATAAATATTTTTTTGGGCCAAATTTGGCAGTAGTGAAGCAAAGCTGGCCAAAGTGTTCGAATCCACTAAACTAAGTTATCATAATTCAACCTGAGTGGTCTAAAAATATCAAAGTTGAAAGCATTCTGGCATAAAAAAAATACTTCGATCCAATTCTTCAGACGTGTTTTCGAAGTTTGATCCCTGTAGAATAGGGAGTAATGGGCGACAAATGAGTTTTAGAGTATTTATGATATGAAATTCAATATACTTATGACAATCGGACAAATTCACATGTTTCTCTTCCAATATGTGGCGTCCCACAAGGATCTTTTCTAGGCCCACTATGTATTTATATAAAGCCAACGTTGATTGATCTCCCCGCTAGAGATAACAGGTATTTCTTCATTGATTCATTCCAGTGTGTGAGTGAGAGGTCATTCTAAAATGGCGGATTCTTATCATAAAGTAGTGGCTGTGATTTCACAAGCACCTGAGCTTAGAACAGATCGTGACGTCACAATGCTTTCATCATGGTTCAGGAAGAAGAGTGATCTCTTTCGAGACCTAGCAGATGGTAAGTCCATTAATAACTTTTGCTGCTAAGATCATACAGTGCTTATATTTAGAAAAAAAAAAGTTTCGATGGCAATAATCAGAATGTTTATATCACGGATTATTACTAGAAGATGAAAGAGTAACTCCTTATATAGGTTTGTACTGATACCCAACATGTAAATATGAATGTCTGGCACCACTATTATGACTCATCGACTTGACTTTTACAAACATCAGGTGTGAATTCCATTTTCCTAGATCTGGTTGTAAGGCAAATATGAAATTTCACTGATGCTTCAGTTGAGTAGGGTTATCCAATGGACATTATCAATGTAAATTGGAGCCCTCTTTGAGGTCATATTGATGATACGAGACTAAACAGGTCGCAGTTCCCTATTGTCAGGTGCGTTTAAAAAACATAATTCATTTACCAAAACATGTAAAAATGAATGTGGACCTCACATCTTCTAAGTAAATTTATTCAGTCATGCATGATGTCAATGATACATGTTAAATTTAGAAAAACATCTTGATATTACCATTGCTTTCGAGTTGAAAAGATCATGTGTTGCATTTTTTCAAAAAGTCAGTAAGATGACCAGTTTTCTTGGTCATGTTGGTAGATTTAGTTCTTTATTGAACAGGTCAAGTCTGACTAAATCTTGTCAGAGCATGTCGCGGAAACAGTAAAACCGTGTAGGTAGGATCATTTTTAAATTAAAAATGCCAGATCATAGGCCATGCAGGGCATGAAATTCATTGCATTCTAGACTTGGAAACTTTACAAAAACGTACGTCAATTTTCTTCATACTTATTGTCTCTTACATAAGATATTTCGCGATACTGACGCCTGTCTGTTTCATTTTTAACGTAATTGAAATCAAGTTATCTTACCAAAATCTTATACGCAAAAAGTTGTAAAAATACATTTCAATATCGTTGAGAAAATCGTATAATAATTTACCTTTTTGCCCTCCAAAAAACTAATCAACTTTTCAATCTGTAAAAGAGAAATTCTACAAATAACCGAACTTTAATGAAATATTTCATGTTTCGACTAATTACATGGGGGGGGGGGGGGAGTGGGTATCTACTCTTGCACTGAAAATTCATGCATCCATACTATTGCATTTATATATTGCTTTATATTAATTGTCATAGATATTGTAATGTTGGATAAATTTATCTTTTTCTTACGGACCCCAGGAATATCTGAAATGGGTTATCCGTATGATATGATATCTGTATTTTGTTATCTTAATGTCATCGTTATATGTAGATGATTTTTTATGTCTTTTTAATCATTAATAAAACCACATCAACCCCAAATACAAGTAAATTATCAATAAAAAGATGAAGAGTTGCTTTTTGACATTATTGTAAAAGATTTAATGATTAAATATTATATATTTTGACACACACTGGCAGGACTTAATTTTCGACAGGTTTGAATTTATGAAAAAGAAGTTACGCCGCTCAACGGTTATTACCTTTTACCTCTTTGTTTAAACTCGAGATATCGATAGATTTAATATACGTCAGAATTCCTTCCAATGACCGAATTCCTTAATAAATTGCAACTCTAAATTTTGATAAGGATTTCATTGCACTGCCAATTTAAATAATTTGACAGACGACCATTCTGTTGTCCCTACACTGCAATTAGAATGTGTTTGGAATAATATATGTAAAGGCCAATCGTACTCACATTCATCATGTTCATGATTAAGGTATTACTCATTTTAGACAAGAACCTTCTCCATCGAATTTCGAGCTTACTCTGATTTTAGCTACTTTCAGCAAATGAAACTGAAGAAATATTTTAATGATAAAAACCCAATTTATTCATGAAAAAATGAACCAGTAGTTTTGAGAACTGATTTGATCACATTCAATAACATAAAAACGACAATTGTATTAAACATTTTTCTATAATACATTTTATCTCAATTGAATAAAAACTACGTTATCATTTTATACCAATTGTTGTCTTTTGTCGTTTCTGTTAAATATTCTTATATCATAGCGATTCTACATGACTTGGTCAGGCACTGTCGATTTCAAAGATTCAGAGAAAATGACGTCATCATAAGACAGGGAGACAGAGGTGACAGGTTAGTAATAAATACGACGTGTGATTAGATACTTTCCCATGCCTTTATATAATATCAGTCAGGGAGATATAGCTAGATGACAGGTTAGTAATAAATATGACTAGTGATTAGATACTTTCTCATGCCTTTATAATATCAGTCAGGGAGATATAGCTAGATGACAGGTTAGTAATAAATACGACTAGTGATTAGATATTCTCTCATGTCTTTATAATATCAGTCAGGGAGATATAGCTAGATGACAGGTTAGTAATAAATATGACTAGTGATTAGATACTTTCTCATGTCTTTATAATATCAGTCAGGGAGATATAGCTAGATGATAGGTTAGTAATAAATATGACTAGTGATTAGATACTTTCTCATGCCTTTATAATATCAGTCAGGGAGATATAGCTAGATGACAGGTTAGTAATAAATACGACTAGTGATTAGATACTTTCTCATGCCTTTATAATATCAGTCAGGGAGATATAGCTAGATGACAGGTTAGTAATAAATACGACTAGTGATTAGATACTTTCTCATGCCTTTATAATATCAGTCAGGGAGATATAGCTAGATGACAGGTTAGTAATAAATATGACTAGTGATTAGATACTTTCTCATGCCTTTATAATATAACGATTGTCAAAGACTCGGCTCATCCTAACACCATTTTGATGTGAACAAATAGAAAAAAAGTGTTCCACTGACTTTCTTCATCTTATCATTATTATCAAAAAGCACCTCCATTGAAATTAATCGTATAAACCAAAGTTATTAACATTAGATGAACCCATTATTTTGTTCTTATATAGTGAAAAAAATAGGGTAATGTAGCTATGAACATAATACCATAACACGTACATGCACTAAAATATGTATAAACAAACACGATGACAGAAGCACGCGTATAAGAGAGAATGATGGGTAGCCAGCCATCCAATTGCATGATGTAATATTGAATAAGTTTAAATTCTTATTAATTAAGCAAAAAATGATAAATTGAGTTTAAAATGATCAAGTAAAGCCCATCTTATTCGGTATATAAACAAGGGAGCAGATTATAAGTTTTACACACTAAATATTCGTTTTATTTATGTATTTTATGGAATGAGATATAAAACAAGCTAAACATAATCGTCATCACATAAAATATTACAAATTATAATGGTGATGAATATTCGTATTCAACAAGGAATCAAATCAAGCTCTCTATTATTATGAAAGAATGAGGAAATTTTATAAAATACAATGCAAATGTAAAGTGTTATGACAGAACGAGGAAATGTCAGTTTACAAAAAAAAAACGCAAACGTAAAATGAGCCCGATATCTCATTCGTGTAACTGCTCACCACTGCGCTCTGCAAATAAGAGGACCTTAATTTTTTTTCATAACTTGTGTGTATTTACATATGATATCGATGAAAATTTTAGTGTTATAACTTAATTGAATACTTTCAAAAGAAATCATGAAATCACCAAATATATTATCACAATATATATTATCATAATGAATAGAATTTTCCCAATATTTTATTTCTTTTCAGTTTCTTCACCATACTATCAGGGTCTGTTGGAATCTACGTTGCCAATGACGACGAGGGGGAGGGGCCTAATAATCTTGATGATGATTCTCCGAGAAATAGGGATGGAGCCGACGCATCGTTGGGGGCGTACATCCGATCATTGGGTAAGGTCAAATAGATTTAAATGGGTTTCACACTCTCTTGATATATATGAGCCATAATGTGACTAAAAGAACTTACAGGGTAACAAAAAGCTTGCAGAAAACACTTTCAAATGGATACCAAATTTATTATGAAAAAAATTAGGTGTATGACACTTATTGCTTTCTGATTATCGAAATAAAAAATACATAGCAACTATCTTTATTGGTTACTTCTATTTAGCTATTAATCACAGATCATCCTGTTGCGGCCCCCACTCCCTCCTTCATTTGTATCTGTCATTAAACTGGGATATCAGAATTTTACAATGCTCATCAAAATATGTCAACATGACATTAGAATTGTATTTGAATAATAGGAAACTTAGATTATAAATAAATTTAACATGGGACAATATCCTGCTTTCATTTCAATTACCGACCATTTCATATCTCTCTACTTGGCAGGATCGGGAAAGAGTTTTGGGGAAGTAGCTCTGATAGACTCGGCAAACCGAAGGGGAGCTTCGGTTATTGCTGAAGATGAATCGGACATGATCGTAGTTGATCGGAATCTGTACACCCGTTCGTTAAAAGCTGCTCAGAAGAGAGATTTGGAAGAAAGGATTTCTTTTGTAGAGAATCATCCATTGTTTGGGTAAGATTTCAACACTGTGTGATCTTTCATTGACTCTGTATGTTTAAATAATCTTAAAATATACATTTTGAGATTTTTTGTATTAATGATATGCCCCCAAACTTAATTACCCATTGATGTTCAATTCATTTTAAATTTCAATCCGTCTTTATTTCACAGGCCGACTGAAAGGGCTCTTTAAAAACAAAATAATACAGTATAAACAGTTCAAAGTTAATACAGTGTAGAGCAGCTCATCACAGAATAATATATACATGTTCAATAATGCATTGAGATAAAACAAAATACTTGTAAGCTTATCATTACAGCGGAAAGGAAGAACAAAAAAATAGTCGTCTAGTGGTTCTGACTCTCGCCTTTCAAACAGAGGGTCGTGTGTTCGAATCTTAGCCATGGCGTGTTTTCCTTCAGCAAGAAATTTATCCACATGCACTGAGCGCCGGTGATGGTAGCTCGAGCTATAAAGCCAGTGTAATAATAGCAGCGCTTTATATCCTCTGGCAAAAAGCGCTTTATAAATCCAGCTAATATATTATTATTATTGAAAGAACTAGAGGCCTGCAGGTAAGGTAGCCTGAATAAGAAAAAAAAGGAAGGAACACAGGGTTGGAGCAATAGGCTGAAAAAGGGGTCAAGTATAGAGAAGAGACAAGAGTCAGGAAAAGGGGTAAAAGGAAAGAAAAGAGAAAGTAAAAGATTAGAAAGAAGTGAAGAATAAGATAAGATCCAGAGTAGGAAAGATGAGCAAGAGAGAATACATAAAGATAAAGGAGACAATCCTTTGGGCCAGACAAACCCAACACAAAAATAACCATAATGTAATGCTATTATTCAATGTGAGCTTGTAGAAAAGAATTGTAATATTTCATAAATGTATTTAATGAAGATGAGTTATTTAGTCAGCCGTATTATTCCAAAGCTTTGAACCATTCACTGGGACCGAATTTAAAGAGAGCATGTAAGCTTGATTTCAAGAATAGGGTGCGGAGATATTCGTTACGTCTCGCTAAATGAAAGGAGTCTGCTGTAGAAAACATGTAGAATTGGTTGGTGATATGTACATGAATTCGTAAAATATTCAGCTGCTAAATAGCTCAATAACACAATTTGTTTTTGCACAATATGCTTTAAAATGAGACTGACACGTGCAGGGGTGACAATTTGTGGTGCAACAGTCCATTAGTGAATTTCATGCACCAAAAATATTAATGGATTTTGATTGTTGAAATCACACTGTCATTGTAACAGGATACAATTAACACAGCAACGCAAGATTATTGTTAATGAGAAGAATTGACCAATAAAAAAATGTTGATTTTAACTTTCAGCAAATGGAAGCCAAAATACAAGAATTACATGGCAATGGGGATATCAAGAAAGATATATCGCTATGGCAACCACATCGCCCAACAAGGTGACGTCATCAAGAAGGTTAATTTCATTCTTTCTGGTACTGCATTAATCACTGTTGATAGAAAGATGAAAGGCGAAACTGAGCATGCGCAGTTAGACAGTCGTCCGGATGTCACGAAATCACACAAGAATAGGTGAGGATCATTGATTTTATAAATCTTTTCATCTATGAAACTAGAATTTATCTATTCTCTTTTTTTTTCTTTCCATGTCTCTTTTCATCCTTCCTTGAAACATGCTTCTTTTTGGACTTTTCATTTTTTTTATTGAGAACTGTGTGTGGAATATCAAGGAAACAATTTTATTTATCTTGGTTACAATTTCAGCTGTTTGAACAAGATCTATGTATCTGGTTCTTATTTATACTGCAATGTAAAAATTGAAACGTACCTTGATTGTTTTTTATTGAAATTCGGTTGAATAAATGCAATGTAGATTTATATTACATTTTTTTCTTTTCCGTGATGATAAGTGGATGTTTGCCATTTTCACATTTTATGTATGATAAGCACAAACGTAAAAGATGAAATAAAATAGAATCGTTGTCCTTTTGTATGATTCATTTTTTTTCAGAAAGGATAATAAAGCATTCAAGTTTGATTCTATGGTTGAGATCTGTCTCATCGGTCAACGGGCTATCATAGGTGAGATATTAATATTCGTAAAATTGCTCTGTAGTTATTCATGAAAATGCTGAATATCCAAACTTTATTATTGTTATTATTACTATTGTTATCATTAAAGTTTGCCATCAGTTCTTTTTGTTCATTACGTCATTTATTGTATTCAACATTATGAATATGATAATTAGAAATACTTTGCTCATTCGTATTATCAATATACATTTTTAAGACCTTGTATTTTGGTTCGGCCATCATGGTCGCGTAATTTCATACCATCCTAAAAATTGCTTAGGAGATCTTAGGAGAACATATTTGTTACATGCTTCCATTATCCATGGAGGTAATAATAACCTTATCACAGGGCTTCGGGAATGATTTTTTTTGACTGGGAGTGCTACTTTGATTTTTAATTTTTCAAATTTTTCAATCCAAAATTAAGGTTAATTTGATCCAGAAAAAATTACAATAAAAAAAGGAAGAAAGAAGGGTTTCTTTTCAAAATACAGGTAATTTTGTTACATTTCTCCATTTTATCACAACATCTTCCAGAAGTCATAAGGGTGCTTCCTATGTAGATTTATACACGCAGCACCCCCCCAGCAATTAACCCCCACCCCACGCTTCCCAGGGTCACTAAAATGCTTTATCATGTTTTTAGAACTATAAAGCAGCTACCCTGGATACATTGTTTATATTATCTATCATTTTTATTCATTTATATTTAGGTGATATCGAAGCTGTATGCGGCCTGTGTAAACACACCCATAATATCACGTGTATTGAACCTGTACACACATATGAAATGGAAATGCGCAGCTTTCACAAGCTCGTCATGCGCAGACATCCCAAACTGTAAAGATGATCAGAGCAATGGTGGCTTTCAAGATACAAAATAGATGGGAACGCATTAGAAATGAAAAGGTATGAAACTGAATGAAACTGATTACATTGATATAAAATTATCCAAGTCTGTGATAGCTCATTTCAAGTGAAAATCAAGGAAAAATTATGATTTTTTTTTTGGATGGAAGCGTTCGGATGGAAATCTGGGATATCAATGACACAGACGATGGACCCATCTATAACCACATTATCCCACGTTAAATCCAATTGGGCCATCAAAAGATGGTTCTACCGATATTAATAAAGGTATGGATTAACAATTGCTGAGATACACCGAGGTTCGATTTTGGAAGTAATGACCACGTACTTGCATTGATTTGTTTTTCTTGTATTTTGTTCAATGAAACTCAAACATTAAAAAAGAGCATGAAAACATCGTAAGAGCCATGTTAGATAGTCGGTTAGTTTTTAAGAATATTCCATAGTCTCTTCATCTGTATATAGATATGGATTGTCATATCTAACATCTATTACAAACAGATGCTAAAATGATGTAGGTCTGTAGTATTTACTTTTTATTCTCCTTACCTTGAAATCATGTAAGAACTTAATGTAGAAATAAGATTGCCAAAAAGCTCTTTGTGGAAGTCTTGTTGGCTTAGCAAATTCTTTTCAAATGAAAAAAAAAGAAAAAAAAACATTAGCCAATTCAAAGTGCAGTGGCAGTGAATCGTCCTCAATAATTTTACACAAGTTTGGGAGTTTTCTGTTTATTCATAAACCACATATATGTATTTACAGGTACCTATCTATCGGACAATACTTGAGAAGTTACTGCTCAATGATCTTCAGCAAAATGACGTCAAGGTCGCACCTGGAAGTAGAGCGCCACTTTCGGTAGGACAAAAAAGACTAACGATCAACTCACAAGGACCTGGTTCTCTCTACCGTAAACTCAAAGAAAAACGAGAAAGACATCTTCTTCTGTCGCGTCGGCATTCACAGTTGCAACTTCCCAGTCTTGGGGATTCGCATAGCAGTGGAGCAGTCATGTCATCGAGATCCTCGACACGCAGGGGTGATCGGGGCCATTCCGCTAAATTAACATCTCACAAACAAACGGACTCTGGTGCATTGCCAAGCCTCTCTGTATGACATAATCATCATGGTAGACACACGGTGGTAAACATCACTGGTCAAGGGGAAGAGAACTCTAAGACTGTCGAAGAAAATGGCACTAATAGTAAGATTAAGTGGATCTTACCCGATGATGGATCAATTCATATAAAAGATAACATGGATAAAGAGGGTTCCTCAAGGTTAGGTTCTAGGTCCAATCTTACAATGACTGAAATGGAGGAAGGTGCAGAAGGTATATTGGTGTCAGGATCGAGTCGGAAGTCGCCTGGAAGAGAGAGTGTAAAGATAACATTGGAACATGGTAAAGAAGGAACAGAGAGTGAACGAAAAGTGTTTGTTACAGAGCGGATCCATAATGCAAAAGAGACAGCAACTTCTTCGAAACAAAGTGTCGAACAAGAGTCAGAACTAGCTAGGGTTAATGCTTCTTCTCGTATACCACAATATTACAACGATATTAAAGAAAAGGAACGCGATTATTATTCAGAACTGTCTGACGAGTACGCAAGGGATGTATTCGAGGAGAGTGGATTTGAAAGTACTGACAAGGAACATATAGGTGACGTCACAGAGGAAGGCGAA
This sequence comes from Lytechinus variegatus, assembly GCF_018143015.1. Lineage (NCBI taxonomy): Eukaryota > Metazoa > Echinodermata > Echinoidea > Temnopleuroida > Toxopneustidae > Lytechinus > Lytechinus variegatus. The sequence continues at coordinate 47,015,270 of NC_054745.1, forward strand.
GTTCAGTTGAGGAATGATGTCAGAACATCTTCAACAAAGATCAAAAGGTGTTCGAGTACCCGTATGTCTTCAGATTCCTGCAGCGCTCTGGACCAAGAGGATTTACTTCAAATTGCATATGAAACCTATGTTTCAGTTAGCAGCGAAATCAAAAAGTTTCTTGTTAAGGTAAAGAAATAAATCATGTTATGCCACAATGTTTACCCACAGTAACTTTCAATGATATATTTTTCCGTAAATGTTCTATCAAATTTTGATGATCATATATGAATAGTATTACGTTGGTGAGAAAATGTCAACTTGGGTTAGAAAGTATTATTGGTATGTTTAGTAACATGTTTAGTAACAACGTGGAGCGTTGTGGCCCAGTGGATTAGTCTTCGGACTTTGAAACAGAGGGTCGTGGGTTCGAATCCCAGCCATGGCGTAATTTCCTTCAGCAAGAAATTCGTCCACGTTGTGCTGCACTCGACCCAGGTGAGGTAAGTGGGTACCTGGCAGGAATTTATTCCTTGAAATGTCACCGCGCTGTAAAAGGCTGCGGGGCTAAAACCAGGGTAATAATATCCAATGGAGCGCATAGGGACGCATTTGGCAGTGATATGCGCTATATAAGCATGTTGGTATTATTATTGTTGGGTTTGCATTCAATATCATCCAGTAGGCATGGTTTGATACAGTGGAAAATTGAATCTAAATATATTTACAATGTTTGTCTTTTATGAGGCGATTTTAATATTGTTTAGACTGATGAAGGTGTAGTTTTATCAGCTTGATTAACTTGTTTTTCAAACATTTTCAAACATTCCTTTTGCAATTGTTTCTAGGGGCGGCGCCCTAACATTTTAAAGGGTGGTTAAGACAAGCTGCAGATGATGTCATTTTTTATTAAATAAATTGTCCGTAGGCCTATACGTTCTAGGCTTCTCCATACCGCTTTTCCATTTTCAGTAATTAAAACTGTAAGGTGGCTGCAACACCCCCATCCCAAAGGAATCCCTTTTTTCTTCGCTCAAAATACACATTATAAGTTTGACATGAATATTTTTGTTTTATTCAGGTCATTGCGGATGCCAAGAGATATGAAAGCAGTCACCCAGCGGGTGTAGAATCTCGACTAAGGCCTATTAATTCAAAGCTGCCACGATTTTTAGATGAACAACGGGAAGGTATCGGTCGAGATGACACGTCAGTTTCACCAGCTAGAGGCCGTAGAGGCATTCAATCCTCTTCAAGTCAACGGAGGAGTTCAAAGGAACGACAGAAGCGACATCATGAAGCAACAACAAAGTCTACCAGAGGACAAGGGAGACAACGATCAAGGAGTGAAGGCGATACGGAGCTGAGGTATAGATACAGTTTATAAATTCATTTAAAACGATATCCAGCATTTCATGGAAGTGAAACAGCTGTATGATTAAAATATTATTTTATTTTATATAATGATTAGATTACATTCTGCGTGCGGCAATCCTGAGCAGTCAAGATGTATAAAAATGGAGCTTCTTGTCTTTCGCTTCTTTTCCCTCTTTTGCGGCATCTTCGATTGCGTATTTTGGTGGATCTACCTTTCCTTGATCCTTTTTCTAATCAGTGCTCTTACTATTTCAGTGTTAACTTGGTTTGTATATAAAAAATAATTCAATTGCTTTCATATAATACACTCCGAGTCTGGTACTGATTTTGATGCTATTAATTTCTTGCAGATCATCGGAACTCACTAAGCTTCCTTCTATCAAACAAAAAAGTTTTACATCACCCAAGACGTACTACGAGATAACTAAAGAGGAGCAAAAGGTCAGAGAAACAGCGCCCTCTGCGTTAGATCTTATATATCGTCAGTTTGGTGCAGTCAAAAAGGTAAGAACGATAATTCACCTCTTGCACACACATTTTGCAAACAGCACATACTACAATATGTTTTTGCATAAAATTTCGTCGGTTGAATTGTTTTCACATTGTCAACATAATTTTGTGAGTTTAGATAATAAGATAATGTGAGCATGGGCAGCAATTGAAGGAGGGCGCGCGGGGGGGGGGGGTGTTTCTCCTATTTGAAATGAGAAATTTACACATCCAATAAAGAGGGTCCCCTATCTCCAGGACCAAAATCGCTCCTCATGACTTTGGGTGACAGCTATTAAATACTATTATGATTTTAACATAGAAAAAATAAAGACGATGTCAATATTTCCCTCGCACGAGGGTATTTTTTCAAATAGTTAAAGACGATAAAAATAGAAGAACTAAAGATAGTTTGAAAAAGAGACATTTAGATATCTTTTAATTGATTTGACACAATGACATAAAAATTAGGTCGAATCCCCGCCACCCTCCCCATACCAAGGTGGCACACCCCCGGACTAACATACCCGTGATAAACGGATAATTCATCGAAAAATAGTAAAACACTGATCTAGAAATGTTTACATGTTTCGCATACGCCAGATTGTTATAATTATACCTATTTAATGAACTGAAAAAAAGAACAAAAAAAAAAGAACAAGAAATGAATGTCCAGCCCCATATAGTTTCTGAATCTACGTGGAATGGCCGTAATACCGTAGTTAATGTAGACATAAATGGAATTTTTGACAATGTTCATAAATTTGTAAAAGTATAAAATTTGAAATTTTATATATTATATTTTAATTTTCATATCTAATGTAATCGTAAAATTGTTTATGTTTTCTTTCCACAGATGAAGGCAGGACGTCAATATAGTGAAGACGATTATAAGAAACTCAAAGACATGCTTAGAGCCCAACAAAAGCGATACATCAGATACCAGATAAACCTTTAAATAGAGTTTTATAGACCATGGCCCTGGGAAGCAAACTGAAAAAGCAAATAATTGGTTAGTCATACATATACATTCTGAATCTACATGACAATGGCCCTTTGAATGTCGTTTTAAAGGGATGCTTCGGGCCGAAAGTATTTATATCTAAATAAATTATTCAATTCTAGAGATTTGCATTATTCCGGTGAAACAATTCTAGGCATGTCTTCATGAATATTCATTAGTTGGGCTGGTTATGTCATATCCCCACTTTAAATTTTCGTATGTTATTACATTAAATCATTTCTTTTCATTTCATTCGTTTTTTTCCATTTTCAACAATTACAGTTTCTTCTGTACATGTTGACATATATTAATAACAAAACATATTTCTAATATTCCTGTACAAAAAATTATATTCAAGATTATTACAAATCAGGTTGGAAATGGAGAAAGCTGATAAAAAGCAGAGCTTGTAGAGTGCAGCCTCCTAATAAATATTCTTGCAGTTGTTTAGCATATAAAAAATAAAATAACAACTTGAGCATAACCAGTTGAATTAAAAGGACAAATGGGAAATAAAAATAGAAAAGGAAATAAGAAAAAGAGAGATTAAAGGTTTCCAGAATCCAGCCCCAGCACTTACAGACGGACCTCGCCGATCAACAGGGAAACGAAAGAGATGTAAAAATGTACGTGACATGATAAACATGTTTGATTAAAAAAATACAAGAGTTTGAGCGATGAAGAGTTAAATTAAATGGTTATCTTGAAGAAATTTTTTAAACTTATATTTGAAAGAATTAAGGCTAGGAGATTCGTTGATGTTACTATTAATAGTTCCCCAGAGTCTAGGGCTTTCAAAAGTAAAAATTGATTTTGCAAGGATGGTCAGGGGTAGTGGTAAATGAAATTCATTGGATTGACGTGTGGGATATTTGTGAAGGGTTTTGTTTTTGTTAAATGAAGAATTAAATATGGGTGGTAACATATTATTGTTTAACTGATACATGAATTGACCTAAATTATATTGGTACAGTGTTTTTATTCTTAGAATGTTATTGTTTAAAAACAACTCATCTGTGTGAGATCTCCAGGACAAGTTGAAAATAACACGCAATGCCTTCTTTTGTAAAAGCAATATTCTATCTAGGTTTCCCAAAACAATTGCTCCATAATTTAGATATGGTAAAATTGATGTTGAATAAAGCATTTTTAGGGCGGAAGTTGGAAGAAAAAACTTAACTTTGTTGATAACACCAATATTGCGTGAAATTGTACGACATATAGAGTCAATATGCGATTTCCAAGATAATTTGTTGTCTATTATGAGGCCTAAAAATTTTGTTGTAGTAACAACTTCAATTTCTACATTGTCTAATTTGATATTAAATGGCAATTGTTCTAAAGAATTGCTAAAAAGCATGCATTTCGTTTTTTAACATTAATTGACAATTTTTTAGCCCTAATCCATTGTACCAATTTATCCAGTTCAGTGTTCAGTACATTAATTAAAATATCATTGATTAAACAATCATGTAATTGTTTCATTTTTTAAATAAATGTATATAAATGAAATCAATTGTCAATCCGATTGTTTAAGATTTTTTGTTAAAACATTTAGAATAAACCTAATTTCATATAATGAAAAAAAAAACAAGTGTGGATATGACATCATCAGCCTACCTAATGAATAGTCATAAAGACATGCCTAGAACGGTTTCACCATAATAATGAAAATCTTTAGAATTCAATAACTTCATTATTTGTTATCCGATTTTGATCATATTTTCAGCATTCTGCTCTGTGAATTGTATAATCAGACTATAATGAGATATAAATATCTTTAGCCCTGAACATCCCTTTAAGCACTGAAAATGCTGATTATCCATTTGTTTAAATTCGTCAGGAAATTTAATGAATATCGACATAAATGGACTTTTTGAAAATGTTTATAATTTCTTTTAAGTCTTGAATATATTTTCATTTTGAAAAGCTTAGACATGTCGGTGATAATATATACATAATATATTCATGAACGTTTTCATGTGTTCATTCAGATGGGGGCCGGGTGTAAGTACAGTGAAGACTGTTAGAAACTTACGATCATGAGAAAATCAAGAATATTCTTAGAACTCAGCAAAGACCCAATTACATTGTGCGATTTGCCGTGTATCGATTGTATTCTTATATATATAAATCACACGAATCTTACATGTACTGATGTAAGTATTTATTTTGACTTATCAATTACACCTGATTCGGATAACTCTTGCGACAATTTCTCTTGGCTTTATTTTGTCTTAGGTTTAGTGTTGCAATGTGTTTTATGTTAGGTTTAGACTAAGGTTTATGATAGGGTACAGTGTTATATCCAGGGTTTAAGTTGGTAATTCCATTAGTGTGTATTATTCACAGCGGAGTAATTATCGTCGGAGTAAATGTCATGGAACCGGTCAAAATAATCAGTTGGTGAACATGTATCTGACCGATTAAATAGATCAGTATCGAGCAACGTACTCTATTGTTTCTTCAAAAAGATCTTTTCATTTCAAATACCAATTCGATCTGCAAGATAAAATATTAACGCAACGAAAACTCAGAAGAGCATATCCAGCATATCCAGTCACGACACTACGTGTTTCTTTGTCAATCATATCGTACTTTAAGATTTATGAAGTCAAGATATGAAGAGTTAACATGCAAAAATGGACTAATCCCACTTTTGCTCATTTTTCACAAATCAAATCTATTGCAAACTTCCTTTCCAGCGGCAAGTGAGGGCGATATCCCAGAACTTCAAATTAGAGCATCGCTTCCAGATTTCCAGGGTAGGTGATGCACCTTCAAGAAGCTGGCGAGGTCTATTTGGTCTGTCTATTTGAAGACAACGTTTTTATTAAAAAAAACATTGTTTCCATTCAGGAGGCCTTACGCTTAAGAGCCATCAAAAAGGTACCAGAAATGACAATAACAAATTCCCCTAGATATATTCAATTTGATACGAGCTTTTGATATTTACTATAATTATTATCATTTTTGTAATTTCAAGTTATTGCTCTATCAGGCAAATTTTCTACATGTAACTACGTAAGGAAAGAGAGAAGTACCATCATGTGTACGTTATACCTTGTATTCATTTGTTACCCATCGGGACTTTTCATGTAAAACATCGGACTCAATTCAATATACTTATAAAATCTTATAAAATATATTGCATTTTCAGGATCTTTTTAACTGTAATTTTTGTTACCTAAGATTCTTAAACATCGTAGAAGAACTTCCAATCTATGAAAACATAGATTTATGAAGAAGCAAAAGACGATTCAGTCCCTTTCGCATGAAAACGGAAATTTCATTTCCAATTTTAATGGAATACTTGAAACTTTTTGGTATTTGGACTTCGATGTATCAGATGCATATCGTACATGTCTATATAAAACACCCCGCACATGACACCTTTACTTTCCTTGAGTTGTCAATAAAAGTGTCATAATCACAAGCGAGCCTGTATTGTGTCGTCTTGATATTGTCTTTTCTACCCCCTTCTTGTCTGATAGCAATTACCTTTTCATAATAGGCTACATGTAGTTCAACCCGTAGAAGCTTTGTGGTATTTATTTGTCACAACAACTAACATATTCACACAAGTAGCATTAATAATTTACACCATTGCATAAAGAAATATGAAAATATGCACTTACTTTCAATATACTAAATTCCTTCCACCATAAATCATATACAGCAATCTTTACACTTATAAAATGGTTGTTTGAAATGTAGAAGAAATTCAGCGAGAGGTTTAAAGGAAAAGAAAGTAGAAATAAAGTTTAAATTTCGGGAGTCACTCAAAGAGTTTCCCTTTAAAATTAGCTAGTGTAATAACTTTTGCATTTTTAATACCAATTTTTTTTAGTAATTACTTCTCTCGATTCCAATCCCGCCCGATTTGCACACACCCACACATCTTCTCTCTCCACTCTAGTAACATTCCCCTTCTGCATCTCTGTCCTTCATCTACATCTATCTCTCTTGTAAACTCCATCCATCTTTCCTCTCTCTCTTTCTCCCACACACACACACACATACCCTCGCATGCTCATACAAACACACTCACTCACACATCTTCTATCTATACTCTAGTAACATTCTCCCCTCCCCCTCCTTGTATCTCTGTCCTCCATCTACATCTATCTCTCTCTTTTGGACTCCCATTCTTTTCTCACACACCCACACATCCACTCACACACACACACACACCTCTCCACTCTAGTCATCCTTCTTTCACTTATTCACACTCTCTCTCTTTCTCTCATTTTTCGCCATATAAACTGTGATATGAATGATCATAACAGTGCACCCCTCTCTCTCTCTCTCTCTATGTATCATCATTAACCAATAGTAGTTTCTTTTAACTTAATGAATTAAATCAATCGTACGATAAATCACTTGAGGTTGCGGTATGTTGTTGGGAAATTGATTGGTTTCATAAACATATACCATAGATAACAGATACCTCAGACAAAAAAAGCCGATCAGTGTAGTTTTATTTTTCACAAACGTTCAAAAGATTTCAGATATTATGGAACAAAGCAAACGATATTTAATGTACATGTATGGCTGCGTTCAGCCATAAACATGATAAAGAAGTGATTTAACAATAGAGTCCAATGTACAACATCTACGATCAGTGGCCGCTAACACAAATTTACGATCAATTGTTCCTTGTAAATATTGATTCTGGTCGGTTCATTGTGATTATTATGAAAAATTATGTACATTCAACCATGATCTTGATTTGCCATTACCACTTACGATTGATCGCATATATTTTTGTGAAATGATGACCGAATTGGGTTTCCAAATACAATACTCGTGCTCAAAGTGTGTGAACAATTGCTCCCAATAAGCAAAGATACTACAAGGGGGAGATCGGACAGCAGAGACCGCGTAATGAAACGCTTGGGAAGAGCGCCCCACAGCGTTGAGTAAGTAACGACCTTTTTTTACCTTTGCGTATCGCGATATAGTTGTGTACGAAACATATGAGAGAAATGGTGAAGGGTTGAAGGGATAGACTATTTTTACATTTCAAAAAAAAATTTCTTCAAATTTCTCCCCCTTATATTTGAGATGAGTATATTTTAGATGGTTCTTGGATATTGAAACATTTTCACGAGCCACTCTTGAGCCCTCTCCAAACTCCACTCTCCCATTTTCCCCATATGTTTTCTACACAGTCGCGTGCCGATATGCGAAGGTTTACTTACTCACCGCTGTTGGGCGCCCTTCCCCACAAGCATTTATCGAGCGTTTCAAAAAATCGCCCAAGTGTCCGATCATTCCCTTGTAGTATCTTTGCAATAAGCCAGTTCGTAGTTCCTTTCTGCGCATGATCAAAAGATTCTGCGCATGATCAGAGGAAGGTCATTTGTGCTAAAATAACACGGTGGTTTAAAATCTAATGGGATAAGCACCAACTTTGATGTCTTGATTATTCATTTATTCTTTTGAACTGTGATTTTCATTTTCCTCCAAAAACAAGAACAATGCATCCACGAACGACTGGTTTTTCACAGTTTGCCAAGTACATTGTGCAACATGCTATGATATGCATTCAAATTAGGATTGCAACAAACACCTTCATTAAGTGTTCTTTGGTATGCTATTCTAGTCACCTGGTCTATTCAGTTTCTTCATCCTGCTATGTAAGGCATGCTTATGTAATATCTTGCTTTGAAATCTGCCTATCATAATGAAAGAAATGAAAGGTCATAATGTCCCTGAAGTAACTACAAACTGGTCTATTATTGTTCGAAATCAGCTTGCTCAAAATACACATTGAAAAACGGCAAAACACTGTGATTTAAAGCCAACTATTCCTAAAGGATTACGCGCAAACGAATCAAAGTGATATAGAAAATAAAATAATTTACTGAAGTTAAAATTCTTTTGACGCCAGGTAGGTTTTCTGAAAGGCTACAAAAAAAACCCCGAGATATATATATCATTAAATGTTAAACGGAAATATATAAAATAAAATGATTTTTCAAAGTTTGTGGCTTAAATTTGATTTGATTTGATTTTATTGTTTACTTCTGCAATTACATCATTCGTATAGAATACATTTTCCATAACATAACAAACATAGTATATTGATAATTTTTTTTTGGCATGAATCATAACTAAATGTACTAAAATTATCATTACAAACAAAATTGATCTCATACCAAATTAGTTAACATTTACAATTTGCAGGAGAAGGATTGTCATCATAAGCAGATTGCTTGAAAAAATGACAACCCCAGGTTAAAACTCATTGATTAATATAATACATTAATACAGCAGAATCGATATACAGTACATTTTATGAAAAACAGCAGTAATCTAATTTGAGCATTGAAGATGGAGATGATAAGGATGAAGATGACGGTGAAATGGTGAAGATGAAGGTGATGGAGAGGATGATGATGGTGATGATGCTTTAATGACACAACGACACAGAAATTTACTTCAAATATTCTGATATCAACATGGATTTAACGTTTGCTTTAAATGAGTAAAGGGACGTGGATCTTTTTATAGATTCTGGTAGAGAGTTCCACAAATCAGGACCATGGTGTCTTATGGATCTCTGCGCAATAAGCAATTTGGGGTTGATTAAATGGAAATTAGAAGAGTTCCGCGTAGGGTATGAATGGATAGATGTGTTCATAGTATAAAAATTGTGAAATGAAGGTGGGAGCATGTTATTTACGTATTTGAACATAAGCAGTAAGCTTTGAAATGAATTTATGTCAAAAATAGTTAGAGTCTTTAGTTTATGGAATAATGGATTTGTGTGTGATAAATATTGCGAATTAGTACAAATTCGAATTGCTTTTTTCTGTAATAAATATATTGTATTAATTTTAGTTTTTGCACACGTTGCCCAAACTATATTGCAGTACGATATATACGGCAATATCAATGAATTGTAGAGTAAAACGAGTGTAGTATGAGGAATTATGTTTTTCATTTTGTAAAGTACACCTACGTTTCTGGAGATGTTAGTAGTTATACAACGTATATGTTCATTCCAATTTAAATTTTCATCTATTGTGACACCTAAAAACTTTGTTTCTTTTTTCCTTTTGAGTGGAATATTATCTATGCTTATGTCGTATGGAAACTCAGTAATATGTGAACTTGTATGCTTAAAATACATAAAGTTTGTTTTGTCTATATTAAGTGATAGCCTATTACATTTAAACCATAAAGATAGTTTAGGTAATTCACGATTAAATGTATCTACTAAAGTTTGTAAGCTAGTGTGTGAACAAAAAATGTTTGTGTCATCGGCAAATAATACAAATGATAATAAAGGCGTTACAGTAGTCAAATCATTAATATATATAAGGAAAAGTAGGGGGCCAAGGATCGATCCTTGTGGAACTCCGCATTTTATTGTCTGAAAATTAGAAGAAATATTATTGTGAGTGACATGTTGTTTCCTATTAGTCAAATAACTCTCAAACCATGATAGTGTGATTCCCCGAATTCCATAATTTTCAAGTTTTTTAAGTAAAATCTGGTGGTCAAGAGTGTCGAATGCTTTGCTTAGGTCCATGAATACTCCTATTATGTGTTCTTTATTTGTCATTGCATTTGTAATTTTATCGTATATTTGTATTAAAGCCTGATCAGTTGAATGCCCTTTCCTGAATCCATATTGGTTTGAATTTAGAAACTGAAAAGTTTCTAGGAACTTATAAAGTCTTTTGTAAATAATCTTCTCTAATATTTTGGATATGCTGGGGAGAATAGAAATAGGCCTATAATTTGTTATTTCATGTGGATTGTCTTTTTTTAAAACATGATTTACCTTTGCAATTTTTAGGGAATCTGGACATTTACCGGTGCTGATCGACAGATTAAAAATATGACACAATGGAGTGACAATATAATGTATGATCTGCTTAAGGAGGAAAGTACTAATTCTATCATATCCCTTTGATTTGCTGGATTTGAGATTTTTTGTTATTTCAATTATTTCCTGAACATTTGTGGGGTTAAAGAATAGGGAAGAATTGATGGGTGTGGGAAGAAATTTTGCAAAACTTTGGTTTGGTCTGGCAAGGTTGTTTGCCAAAGAGGGTCCTATGTTAACGAAAAAGGAATTAAAGGTATCAACTACATCATCTGAATTTATTGCAGCAGCATGAACTGTGAAATTGTCTTTAGGTAATACTTTGGGTTTCTTGCCAATCAAATCATTGATGATCTCCCATGTGGCTTTCATGTTTGATTTAACTTTGTTAAGTTTCTCGGAATAAAACAATTTGCGAGAAGCCCGAATTATATTGGTTAGTCTATTTCTATAAGTTTTATATTTATTTTTGTTTTGAATAGAAGGGTTCTTTAAAAATGTCTTGTATAGTTTATTTCTGGTATGTATGGATCGTAGAATAGCTTTAGTAATCCATGGCATTTTTGCTTTTCTTTTTTTGATAGGTGATAGAGGAAAATTTTTATCGTAATATTTCTGCAATTTTTGGTTAAAATTTGTGTAAGCAATATCTGAATTTGACTCATTAAATACATCTAACCATTCCTCAATCGCAAGATCACTTTTAAACGATTCAATATTTATTGGGGATTCTTTACTATACATTGTAGATTTAGGTGAATTTTCTTTTGAAATATCATTATCACATAATAAGAAAGAAAACCGGTAAATGATCAGCTATATCAGATATTATTAGTCCGCTGGAAGTATCTCTGTTTAGTATGTTTGAAAATATGTTCTCGATAAGTGTTGATGAATGGCTATCAATTCTGGTCGGTTGATCTATGTGGGGATAATAACCAAATGAATGCATAGTGTGTAGGAATAAATCTTTGTCATTATTTTGGGATAACAGGTCAATGTTAAAATCACCCATTAGATATATTTGTTTATCTTCTTTTGTTATGATATGAAGGCATATTTCAAGCTCTTCGCAAAATAAATTTGCATTGCCATGAGGGGGTCTGTAAACTAATCCAATAATTATATTTTTGCCTTTCGGCTTCATGATTTCTAAGAATAGAGTTTCACTTTGTTTTAATGATATTTCTTTTCTTATTTTAAACTGGAAATGTTCATTGATGTAAAATGCTACACCACCTCCTCTTTGATCTTCACGATCTCGCCTTATAAGATTATAGTTTTGCAAGTTGAATATGTTAGGTGAATTATTATGAAGCCATGTTTCCGTGACACCGATAATGGAAAATTTGAAATTATTTAGAGTAAAGAGTAATGATTCCAATGATTCAAAGTTTTTGTTCAAACTTCTGGCATTAACGTGAAGCAAACTGAATTTGTGTTCTGTGTCTCTAAATTTAGAAGTAAAATCTTCAGTTGAGTAATAGTTATTACATGATGCATTGTTTGTATTGAAAATAGAAAAAATGTCTATGTCATTACTCGTGAAGAAAAAACGATATTACCAAGATTTTAAGATCGAAGATATGATAACTGGTTTGTATGTAAATTTTCTGTGCCGGAACAGTATGATGATGATGATGATGATGATGATGATGATGATGATGATGATGATGGTGGTGGTGGTAATGATGATGATGACAATGATAGCAAATCATACGGGAGGTCAATGAAGTCCTAACCTGCGAGCATCTGGCCACCTTAACGTTAACAGAAAGTTGTAATCACAAAAGTGAATAAAGAAATGAAACCTGTCTAAATAATTCTATAAAAATCTATCGATAAACCTTAGTCAAAGAACCAAACATAAATTAAAAAGAATAGTAAAAATCGGAATACATGCAGTGTAAAATTGCGGGTAACAGATCGATTAAATTCAGTACAGGTATAAAGAGTATTTCTTGTTGGATTACAATTAACGAAATTAAGCAAACATGTGGTGCGAGGCAAGGCTAGTACAATGCCTTTGAGAAAAATGGATACAGAGACAGTTATATACTAAAGTGATTTAAAATAAATACCACTGAGCATGTACATGCAAGAATATTGACAGCAAAAAGTATTTAAAGGTTCTTTCGTATATTGAAAATAAATTAGACAAATTGTTTTTTTCCTACAACATTACAATAATTAGCTATATACAGTACCTAACAAGTATAGCTACATAGATCATTCAACGATTACGTACACAGAAATATCATAATGAGTAAGGTCACTGACACTTTAACATTGATTTTTTTTAAATTTAGTATCCATTATTATAAACAAAGCAAAGTACATGTAACTACCTGTAATCGGTTGCACAAGTTCGACTGACTTTACCTGTGTTGTAATGTTAAATTTTGTTATGTATTAATTTAAATGATTGCAATATCACAAAAGGCAAAAAATAAATCAGGCATCAAGCCGTCCAGAATGCAAAGAGTGTACGTAATGGTGAACTTGGCAGCAATCGATTGCTGGAAAACAAATAGTAAGCCATTAATCATGAAAGTTATTTTCTCAAGAGTGAATTCCAGCAATCGATTGTAAGTATTTCTTCAGTCATTACATATTTTGAATCATTATGTACTTTAATGAAAAAATGTTGTCCATTCAATACAAAATGGTTGAGAAATTCACCATAAGTCGAAACCCATACATGGCAACATTACAAAAATAACTTGGTACTTTTTTATCACTATATTGATGTAAATTTCGTTGGTAAATTTATAAGTGCTAGTAATCGATTGGAAGTATTAAACTTACTTCGGCAAACAGGCTAAAACCAAAACAATCCAAAACATGTACAGGCACACATCCTGGATAATTTTTTTTTCTTTTGGTGTATGAAAACATATAGACCATTTCGTAAAAAAGATTGAGAAATTCACCATCATACGAAAAGCACACATGGCAACATCACAACAGGTAAGTTGATACTTTTCACTTTACATATATTCTATATTGATATAAATTTAGAATAGAATTGATTGAAAATAAGTCGAATCGCCTACATGGTAAGACAAATTTCCTTTACAGATATAAATTTATTGAGGTATGTTTTCAACGGAAATGATGAGCAATATATAATCAATACACTAAATGCTGAAATTTTGGTCAGTCTCGATTAAACTTGTCTGATGGTGCTTCATGATGGTAGCTTGGTAAGATATATATTTTTAGAACAATCCATTCTGCATTAACATGATTATATAATAAAGCGGATTGATTAATATAACACAACTCATTAGAAAATGTCGTCACTTATATTTAGTATCCATTATTAGAAGCAAAATAATGAAACGACCTATAATCGATTGTACAAGTTCAACCGAGTCTACCTGCATTGTAATGTTAGATTTTACTACGCATTGACGTCTAAAATTGCAAGATCGCCAAAGGCGAAAATAAAGAAGGCATCAAGCCATCTAGAATGCAAAAAGTGTATGGAATGGTGAACTTGGCAGCAATCGATTGCCGGTAATCAAATAGCAAGTCATTAATCTTGAAGGTTATTTTTCAAGTGGAAGTTTCAGCAATCGATTGTAAGTAATCGATTTGTTTAGCCTTTACATATCTTGACAAAACAAAGTAATTACCTGTAATCGATTGTACAAGTTCAATTGACTTTACCTGCATTGTTATACTAAATTTTGCTACGCATTGACTTCGAAGATTGCAATATCACCAAAGGCGAAAATAAAGCAGGCATCAAGCCATCTAGAATGCAATAAGTGTATGGAATGGTGAACTTGGCAGCAATCGATTGCCGGTAATCGAATAGCAAGCCATTAATCTTGAAAGTTATTTTCTCAAGTAGGAGTTCCAACAATCGATTGTAAATATTCGATTTGTTTAGCCTTTGCTGTTTTGAATCATTAAGTAGTTTAATAAATGAAAAAAAGTGTTGTCCATTCAATACAAAAGGGTTGAGAAATTCACCATAAGTCGAAACTCACACATGGCAACATTACAAAAAGTAAGTTGGTACTTTTTTATCACTATATTGATGTAAATTTACAGGTGCTAGTAATCGATTGGAAGTATTCAACTTACTTCGGCAAACAGGCTAAAACAAAAACAATCCAAAACATGTACAGGCACACATTCTGGATCATTTCTTTTTCTTTTGGTGTATGAAAACATATAGACCATTTCGTAAAAAAGATTGAGAAATTAACCATCATTTGAAAGGCACACACGGCAACATCACAACAGGTAAGTTGGTACTTTTACCTCAACACATATTCTATGTTGATATAAATTTATGATAGATTTGATTCACAATAAGTCAAATCGCATACAGAAAATGATCAATTTTCCTTTACATATATAAATCCATTGAGGTAAGTTTTTAACGGAATTGATGAGCATTGTAACCAATACACTAATTGCTGAAATTTTAGTCAGTCTTGATTATACTTGTCTGATGGTGCTTCATGAGTGTAGCTTGGTAAGATACATAACAAAATAAAGGACCTGTAATCGATTGTACAAGTTCAATTGACTTTAGCAATCGACTGCTGGTATTCGAATAGCAAGCCATTAATCATGAAAGTTACATTCTCAGGGGGGGAATTCCAGCAATCGATTGTAAGTATTCAATTTGTTTAGCCTTTACATATTTTGAATTACTTTGTAGTTTAATAAATGAAACATGTTGTCCTTTCAATACAAAAGGGTTGAGAAATTCACCATGTGGCATCATTACAAAAAAGTAAGTTTGTACTTTTTTATATATCACTATTTTGATGGAAATTGGGAGTAATCGATTGGAAGTATTCAACTTACTTTAGCCTATAGGTCAAAACCAAATATCCACATTATGTACAGGTACACATTTGGATTTTTCCTGTTATTTATTTTTTGGTGTATGAAAATACATAGACTATTCCGTAAAAAAGAATAAGAACTTCACCATCAATCGAAAAGCACACATTGCAATATCACAACAGGTAGGATGGTACTTTTCCCTTAACACATATTTTATATCGATATAAATTTATAATAGCATTGGTGAGCGATTAAAAACAATATAATGGAGCTGGTGCAAGAAGCCAAGGAAGGCAAAATAGTGATGAGTCAATACGTCGAGATAGTTAGTTAATGATGACTTTAAACTCACCAAGTTATTCTTTGTAGGCCTTCCATTCAGCTGTGGAGTTCTTTTCTTTCGTGAGGAGTGCGACTTTGGTGCCAGTAACCACTATCTTAGTAGATAAGTTGTTCTCTTTCCGCAGGTTGTATGCTTTGGTCGCTAGGATGCTTCGTTGTATGCTTTGGTCGCTAGGATGCTTCGTTGTGCTTTGAGTGCCGGTGGTAGGTCTGTTCGTACGGTGATCCGTGGATTAGGCCTGGCGATTACCTGATCATTTCCTCGGCGGTTGACGGTTCTTCCCTCGAAAGCAGACAACAATCGATTTCTCTGAGCCATGTAGATGAATTTAGCAATTATTGGCTGTGGAGCATTATTGGTTACATTCCTGTTGGGTAGACGATGAGCATTGTTGAGAGCAATTGATTCAGCTTCTTCTCCACTTAAGCCAATGGCTTTAAAAGCTTCACGTAGAGCCCTTTCTACATTTTCATTAGGCCTTTTTTCTATGCCATAAAAAAGAAGGTTTGCCTTCCTGTGGTAGATTTCCGAAAGCAATAACTTCTCGTTCAGTAGATCGATCTCTTTCTGCAGCTTTGATCCCATTTCAGGAAGCTTACCCTTTTCGATGTCTAAGACTCGAGCCGCGTTGTCAGCCACTGCTGCCTCCAAATCTGCCATTTTCTTTTTCATGCACGTAATATCTGTGTGAATCTCATCCAATTTGGTGCAAACCTTGCCAGAAAACTCACTCAGTGATTTTTGGAGGTCTGCAAGTGTAGGTTGAATCGATGGCGAGTCTTCAGACTGCATACGTGGCACTGTAACACTCGTATTAGTAACTGGCGATTTAGGGCGTTGGCTTTGTGTAGCGTTCGCATTACGTTGGGCTGGTCCCGGCATTTTGCTTCTCAAATCATAGGTTTTCTTCATGAGGTAGAAAATGTTTTCTAAGGTCAATGATTCCCAAGCACAGTCAGTTTCAAGTAGAATAAGTTCATTCACCGCATTTAGTGGTTCCAAATAGAAAATAATGGTGAAACATAACAAGGTGGCGAGAGCTCAAAAATGGCGCGTTCACTCCATTCCGCTGCGCATGCGCAGCGGAATGGCCACAGCTACTCAAAAACTTTCCTCTTAAACATTTTAAATAAACTGAAATGAATTTTCTAATTTACAACTCATGCGATTAAATATACAGTGGTGCTTAAACGTGAGTAAACCCCACCAGAAAGTGCACTGGTGCATGTCATATGGATTGTTAATCAAACTATATTAAGTTATATTTTGTCAGCTGACTGCACAATAACATATCTAAAAGATGGTAGAATTTGACAACTTTCAAATATGTGTTCATTTTCTGGTGGGTTCACTGACCTTTTAGCACCACTGTACTTCCTTTTATCAGATAATATATCGCATTAAGGAATAGTAATATTTACATCATGCGCTTATCATAAAAATGATACATTATAGGCTTTACATAAAACGTTGGACATAACATTAACACATTATATAATCATTTGATATATTTTATCAAAATTACATTGATAATTCTTTCTTATACATACGGTGTGATGGGTTTAAAACAGTTTTCTATATGGGCATCATTACTGTCGTTTGTATGCCTATTTCATCAAATATAAAACGTAACAAAATTAATTCCAACCCATTGCAGATAGAGTTGCTGAATATCTTATCACTTAAGGATATTTTTGAAGCACAATACAAACAAAAATATTAATGTCATTATCTTAAAAGCTAAAATTAATATCCTGGAGCGCAACGCATAAAACTGATATTTAAGAAAACAATTTTTTGCTAAAAACCATAAGTATTTTTTATAATTTTTCAGTACTTTTCTGCACGACGCTTTACTGACCAATAAGGTTCGACGTAATTCTTACCACGTGATCTCAGCGCTATCGTGAAGATGAAAGAGCTTCAAATTTGCTTAGGATAAGAACGTTATCCTTATTATTGAATTAATTTTCAAATTAAACTCACAACAAACACTGTGATTTCTAACAAATTTATAGATTATGAGGTCATGTAACATGATTTTCATATCATAACATTGAATACGTACAAACTAAAACCTCTTGTCAAGAATGATAATCTCACCGACCAATATTATTAACAGAATCAAGAATGAATTAATTCAACATTTCTACTCGCATATTGTTCGTTACCGTTCACCCAAAGTTAATAAAATGCAATCAATAACAGCATTCTATGTACAATTATATGTTATCTTTTAATAACAGATTATAATTTTTATACAAGTCATTGTATTCTGGGCCATCATCTACACCATTATCATTAATATTATCACCATCGTCATCATAATCATCATAATCATCATCATAATCATCATCATCATCATAATTGTCACAATCTTGAGCAGTATGGCATCATGAATATAAAGAATAAGGTATATATATGCCTTATGTTAAAAAAAACATTCGCTTAAATAAGTCCCATGTATCAGAGAACTACACATAATTTCCCAAATATATGTTTATATTGTGTATAAAAGATTGAACCAATTAGCAGTTTGATTTTGGTATGTAACCATCAATCAAAGACGAATTCTTATTACATAATGATAGTTTCATAACTATAAAAAACCTAAACTATTTACAGTATTACATTTCAAAACAAAATATTTCTTACGCAAGGCTTACGATTCTTTATGTAAATAAGGCCAAGATGAATAAACATTAATTTTACATGATTCTGATATTGATCATTTTTTTTAATGGTCTGATTGAAAAATAATATTCAAAAGCAAACTGTTATTTTAAAATTCACCATTTTCAGATACACTGTACATAGTGGGTCCCCCTTCATAAAGGTTATTTAAAAAAAATTGGTAAATATATTTTTTGTAAATAATATGATTTTCTCATAACTTTATCAAGTGTCAGTGCACTGGTTTCTCAGTATATGAATATGTCAAAATATAGAATTTTTCTGTTGAATATTCATCATATAGATAGAAATATCAATGCACAATCTTTTAACCCTCTCAGTATCGGGTTTTACAAACTCCATTGACTTACTGCACATAAACATGACTAGAGATTATAAGGGATTAATGTCTATTGTTGAAACAGATTCTACTTATCATCCTCTCCCTTCTTCCTGTCTGTCCAATCTTCTTCCCTATACCTTCCTACTCCCCCTCTCTCTCTCACTCTCCATGCCAGTTATCCATGCAACATAATATAAACATGTATGTATCCCCCTTTAATATATATCGCGTGTCTTTATGTTCCATATCTGTTTTTGCAATTAGCAGTCGACTTCGCCCGCCAAGTTCCCCTAATCTTACATTATTTACTTCATATACACCGTTGAATTGATTAAACCTTGCATATAATTCTTCCTTTGTTTTTCATAAAGAATAATGTCAACGGAAAATATATTTCAGGAAAACGCACTCGGCCAGTAAAAATAGGCTAAAAAGGGATTATTTCGTGCGACGGCCTCCCTATAAGTGTTTGCACTAAAAAGGTCAAAATTAAGAAATCTACATTGAGTCGTATTCCAATCAATCTTGTCAGTGTTTTGCTCTTAGTTTGTTCTCTGATAGAAATCAATTGAACAGAGCTGTGACACCAATGTTTAAATTAAAAGTCTGACAGGCTCATGGCATATTTTTATGGAAGTTAAACATTGTCCATGAATAAAATGAATATTTCATTCGCTCCTTGAGGATTGCCAGTACAATCGAGGGTGAATGATTCATCTATTTGTTTATATATCTCTTTGTTCAATTTTACGATAAATCTATGGATTCTTGTAAATTCTTGACTAAATTTGTTCAGCCACCGCACTCAGTAGAATCTGATCAATGTCTGCACCTTGAATTGTATATATCTTTTCCCAAAAATGGCAGTGCGAGCAATTACCTTTAGTCACTGGCATGCTCATTCTCGCCCTTTATTTAATGATTTAAAAATTCTTAATGTTTATGATTTGCATAATCTATCAGTATGTACCTTCATGTATGATCTGCGTAATAATAACCCACCTCACTCCTTAGCAGATTATTGTAACCTAATTAAGCCCAATTATCCTACTAGACAGAAGAAAGGCCAACAAGTAAATCTTCCAAAACTAAAAACAACTCAAGGCCAATTTTCACCTTCTTTTCTAGGTAGTAATTTCTGGAATAAAGTACCAGTCGAAATCAAATTGAAGAAATCAAGAAATAGTTTTAGGATTTCTATAAAAAGTTATTTGTCTTCCTAAATTCACACCATCAACGTGTAAGTCTAATATAGATAATTAATACAATTAAGATACTTCAAAAGTGTTTATGATAACCCTTTACAAGGAATATATTGTGATTGATTTTTTTGTTTTGTTTTGTTTTTCCTTCTTAAAAGTGTATTTTGTAATTTTTGTGGGGTCAGGCTCGATTAGCACTTGTGCTTTTTTCTGGTCCCATTTACCATTGTATTTTTATACATGTGTAACTGTTATGCAATTTGCTTTATAACCTGTAAACATGTGAATATTGTTGGTAAATAAAATCAAATCAAATCAAATCAAACCTTCAAATCGTGAGTGTGTTTCGTTATCTATCTTTCAAATACTGGAAAATATAGAAATATAAAATATGGCATTATGCCGTTATGTCATAAATTTGTTTTTATTTCTGCATTTACATCGGTATCAGAATTTCTAAATATACAAAGGTATTATAAAACAAAACTGTAGTATTAGTCGTAATATAAGCAGTGTATATGAATATCAACATGATGTATTATACATTTTATAAAACAATAATTTTTAAAGAAAATACATCGTGAGCGTGTAGGCTTGATGATGATGACGGCCACATCATATCGTATGCAATATGATCTCGCCAATAGTATTTTCAACCAATGATATAGAAACCTTTTTCCACATGTCTGATACATGTTCTTGGATGCAGGAGTATTATGGGGTTTATTTATGTTTTTTTAAAGAAATTCCTATTGTTAACCGTGATGTTCAAAATGGGTCAGAGTTATTAGGTCTTATTAGGCCTCACTGCTACAGATATTTCAGATATCTAAAGATGGTATTATTCTGGTCAGTGTGTGTGATATTCATCATAGTGAATGATCCTGACATATCATCGTTTAGAATGTGAATCGCTTTTCGAAGACGAGAATACTATCTCCATTACAAGCAATTACCTTGCCTGATGATGAGATCATTACACGGGAATTAACAAGGTAAAGCAACCTATCATCCTCATCAGATAGTCTAATTGATAGAGGGAATGGCGTCATTCTTCTCTCCTTCACTTCACTCCCACTCATCACCTGATCAATCACACACGTCTTGTACTCCTCATCTGATGTCACAACGTAGAGGTCGTCTGTTATAGGATCAACACTGACATTCAAGATGACATCACTGTGGGGGATTTCCCTTTGACCACCCTGTCTGTCTATGATTGGTACTCTCTCATCAACAGGGCAAGGTTGAGCGATGATGTGACCTGATGATAGCACACCTCGCATCACTACATTCTGTTTACATGTGATGGTATTCACGATCTTACTATCAGCTGGGTTGATGACGTATATCTTAGTCTGATCACACTCAGCAGCGATGATCATCCCATCACGGTCAACAGCTACATACACCAATGTAATATTGCGCGTTGTGTTTCTTGGTATTGTGACGTCATTGATGCGCATCCATTGTCTGTCATACACACTGATGCATTCAGTCAAACTGTCCCCTGTACAACCTCTAAACCATCTACCGCACACTATCTTGTCATCATTCAGTAATGCGCAGGAGAAAACACATGATGAATCAGTACCTGTTATCACTCTCTGGATGTGTTTAGTGTTCATATCAAACATGTATGTATGCTTGCTATCTGACTCCCAATATGTGATGATCACATTACATTCATCTATGCAGTCAACAATAATTGGGTTTGTGAATTTATCTCTGACATTGATTGTATCACTAAGCATCCATTCGCCATCATACCCACCAATCCTACCATCATACTTCTCTCTCCCAACACCCTTCACAAACCTCACACCTGATATTCTATCAGTGATTTGTTTCACATCATTCTTATAAAGTGGTTTCTTTAGTTTATCACTCACTGACATGTTCACACTATGGCCATCTTTAACAATGTTTTTATCGTCTTCTAGTACTGTATCTATGGTCTGTATTGCATTCTCTATTGTTTTTGTGTCATCCTGCAATGATTTCATCAACTCTCCGATCTTCTTATCCTTCTCTTTAACAATGTTATCAATGTCTCTATGAAGACCAATCTTCTTATTGTCCATGTGTCTTTGTCTAATCTCTGCATTTGTATGGATTAATTCAAGTTGTTTCTCTCTCTCTCTTCATTGTTCTTTCGAATCTTTTCATTAATCTTCATAATCTCTTCTTGAAGTACTTGAATCTGATCATCAAAATTTTGGTTTATTTTGTCAGCCTCCATCTTCTCCTTGACTTTATCTATGTTGAACGCCTCCTTGATTATGGAATTAACTTCATCTTTCAAAGCTTGTAGATGGGTGTCTGTGTCTTTCGTGCATTGGTCAATTTCATCTTCATACAGACGACCTTCTTTCAATTTGTCCCCCCCCCTTTTCTTTTTTAGAACTGTTAGCCTCGCCCTTCTGTATTTTATTGCATTATTTATATCTTGTCTCTCGCAAGGCTGTTGATGTTTGATCATAGCGCATGAATAACACAATGGAACGCCATGAGATTTACAATATAATTTTACCTTTTCATCATGTTCTTCACAATAAATATTTGGCCCACCCCTTTTCACTCTTGCGATGCATCCTTCTTTAGAGGCGCAGTCATCACAGAGTCTCTTCTTCTCCTCCACATAGTACGTCACATCTGTGATTGATTGACAGTCCTTTCCTTCACATTGTTGGTCTGGGTAGTGATCTGGTCTGAGTAGTGATCTGATGAAAATGAAAGACAAAAAAAATTAAGAAAGGAAGACAGATAGCTAGATAGAGAGAGGGGGGGAGGTGGGTGGGGGCGAGCATTGTGTTTGTATGTAGAATTAGTGAATAACAAAGCTATACAAAATTGAACAACATTTTACCGATTTCAAAAATAATAAATCCTAGAAATGATTTCTCTCCCTACGTTTGCAAATCCCTATTATGAACAATTCTCTTTCTTAATCTTAAAAAAATCTTACAATTAACGATGCCATAAATCACAAGAAAAAATATTTCTGATTGTTGTGAGAAAATAAGAAAACCTTTTGCCTTTCATAATTTGACATTTTACCTGTTGTGGTAAGCGCTCTCCAAGATACCTTATTCATCAAATATTCACCGAAGATGGCGTGGTTCTTAATGCAGCAGAAAGATGAAGGTGTACTCGAGGCTGAAAATAATATGAATTGAAAAGAATAGAAATAATAATGTCAGACAATTATTACGATGAAAATAGGGATTGATAAAGTTATGATTTTTTTTCTATTTCTATGGAACCCATCTATACATGGCTTTGTAAATACAAATCTCCTGACCATCAGGTTGTTATTAACTTACAAAATGAATCTAAAGTGATTTACTCAATTTTTTTTCCACAAATGAGAAAATAGGAATTGTTAACCTATAATGTTGATCGAGGTTTTTTTGTGCTCGTTAAAGCTTTCTTGGTTTATATACATGTATACATGCAATCATATTCTTTACGCTTTGAGTAAGCATAACCAGTTAGATTAGTAAAGTGCGTAAGCCTTGATGTGGAATGTTTAATACCCCCCTTCCCCGAACATTGGTCTCACGAACTGAAATTTCGCAGCTCCGTTTTTTAAACGGATACTTCATTCTCATTTATACAGTGCGTATCGATAAGAATTTTACATTTTGATAAAGTTCTTGGAATTGAAAAAGAAACAATTTGGGGTAATCAATTCACATATATTCTTGAGTTTTGGCCTCATGTTTCAAATAAAAGTAAACATTTTGACAGAACGTTACACTTGGGTGAGCAATGCCCATTTTAATAAATCTCACAAAAATCGGTTTGCGCAGAATTGTTCATTGATCACGTTGTGTCAATTGAAAACGGAGAAAACAAACTGACCGTGCGGTTCATTTCTCATTTTGCATTTTCAGTCAATTGAATAAAAAGTAACATTTGAAATTCTGTAAAAAATTAGCAACCCAAACTAACATTTTTACCCCAGGTAAGCACAACCATTACCCTTTTATGCCAGCTTGATCTGGATCCGAATGAAAAAAAAACATGTAATTGAGATATTTCCAACATTTCTTGTTTACTAATTACTAATTATATTCCCTAGCATAATAATTAACAAAAAGAAAATCACGCAAAGCCATGGCATCTGAATCACATCTCCGTGTAAAGCCAGATGCCATCATAATGGCCTCAGTGTATGGGGCACAAGGGTGCATTAGGGCTCTATGAACTATTTCGGGCAAGGAAACAAATTAGAAAAGTTTAAAGATATTCTTAAATAACTATTTTTATAAAGTCAATGAACTCTTCATGATTAATGTTTACCTTAATCCATATAACTATTTTCAATTTCTGTGCAAATCATTTTTTCCCGAACTTTCCCAAGATAATGGTGCGCACTCAAACGGAAAGATTTTTAGCAGTTATATCGTTATTATATTAAAGAGACCTCTACCAATTTTCGATTGTGGAAAAAAAATCAGGATATTATAAATGCAAAGAGCAAACTTTTTATGGGCACTGTAGAGGAAAGGAAGAGATGAGCAAGAAGAAGTCATATCCCTTTCAATTAATATAAAATAACATGCATCTGCAGACATTACTTACAAATCAGCTATTTTGGAATTATAACACTACATGTACTCATAACTACATAACTACACGAGCGTTTCCCCCATCCCATAGACAATTCTTTACTTTTAGTCTGTTAATGTTTCAAACAAACTATGAATAGAAACTCGGCCAATATCGTTCTCTCAGAAGAGCATTTATAAAGTATTCTCTCATGATCATTGTCATACCGCCATCAACGACACAATGTGGAGAAGTCACTACTTAGAGGAGATAATAGTCCTCCTCAGTTAGTTCCGAAATCATTTCATCAATTATGAAAACAAATATTTTTTTTTTATTTACCAATCAGCTCGATAATACTCAGGATGTTTAATCAAATCTTATTGCGGGTGAAATACGAAAAAAAAATGTATTAACATTTTATAAAGAATCGAAATAGATATTGTAGGAGTGTTTATTCTTATCACATGAATTTGGGATCGATTAATATGGCACAAACATGATGATATGATATTCATTCTTGTTTTCATTTCAATTCAAACATAATACGAAGTTATATGTATCAGATGCTAACTTGCATATTTATTTGAAAAACAGTACAAATTACAATACATGGAAATGGACCTAGCCCTCAAGCAAATTTAAGCTAGCCGCATGCTAGTCGCTAGCTAGCCGCATGCTAGTCTCTAGCTTGCAGCTTGTTAGCGGATAGCTTGATAAGCTTGTGATATGCATTTTTTAAAGGATGTTTTATTATATTCTCTCAAATCAAAATACACAATCACATTCTATAAACAATTTGTACAAACTATTTGAAACATAATTATCAATTATACAATAAATCAATTACAATTATACAAATTATACATCAAACTTCAAAAATACTAGAAATTAATACTAATGAATTTCAGCAATTACAAAATGAAATATTAACAAAATACATGACATGATAAGAGAGAAAACAGAGATAAACAAATGCAGACAAAAATCGACCTTTTATCGAGCATGTATCGTTTGCTAGCTTAAAATGGCTAATTAAGCAAGCCACCAGCTAGTCGCTATATAGCTAGTTACTAGCATGTAGTACGTTTGGATTTCTGTAGGGGAGAAATAAAAATCGACGACAAACTGATCGTTCTCAATCGTTAGATAAAATATTGTTTATTTCCTCGATATCATCTGAAAGAATGACATTGTAGCGTCTATCGACCTTCATAACTCACCTTGTTTTTATTGATCCTCGCTGAAGTATAATGACGTCAAATTCTATGATGATCTCTTGAAAAGCATTTATCGTTTTGATGTTATCTTAAAACTTTGTATAAACTTCAGAGACCGATTTGTTGAATAATAATTTATCTATGCTGCGAGACAAGATGGCGTATGTACATGACCAATGTCGTTACACGTCTATGAATTAAGCAGTGGTAATTCCCTTATTTTAAGGGTAATTTTCACACATGGCTAGGCTGTACTACTGTGAGTCGGATGAATATTAAATATGAATTGAGAGAAATGTCACAACCCAGTTTTCAGTAGTCACATGTTTGCATGGAACATGATAATAATAGCTTCAAGGTGGGAGCGTCGACAATTGATGAACTTCAATGAGTATTCTGAATAGATTTTGTTTCTGTTTATGGCAGGACAGCGTTTGCTGGTAAACGCCAAGCTGGTACATAACCGATTACCTAGGAAACATTTTACGTCTAGGTTAATCAGTCTTAGTGGCTGACCTTATAGACGACAGATATTACTCTCTGGCCTTTTTATCAAAGTGGAGACAATGGCAGAGTAGGGATTCGAACTCACATCCTTGCAATTTTGAGTCCAATGCTCTAACCACTGGACCACACGACCCCTTGATCGATATGAATACGAATTAAAGTAAAGAGAAGAAGAAAGAGACACAGAAATAGTATAGCAGTGATATTGAGGAGAATAGATAAGGAAAGAGAGAGAGAATCTATGAAATATCTGACATTTCCCAAACAAAGTTAAAAGAAACGGTAAGTATATTTTTAGCATCTGACGAGGTCTTTTTTACACCTCATATACAGGGCGTCCCAGAAAAAAACCCCGGGATTCCTATGTATTTTCAATTCATAGGCAAATATTCTTATATTTCATTTGCATAATCAAATAATTCAATTATTCATCTTTATAGCATGAGACGAACACCTAATGCATTATACAGTGCGTATCAAAAAAAAGTTTACACTTTGAAAAAACCCTGTAAAATTATAAATTTGTAATATCCTGAAGATTTTTCCACATTTAAACATTGGTACAGATGCATTTAAGCAAATGACGATATAACTATCGAAAAATATTTCCGCTTGAGTGAGCACCACTTACTTTTGAAAAGTTAGTGAAAAATGATTTGCGCAGAACTTTAAAATAGCTATGCGAATAAAAGTAAACGTTTTTCATGAAGAACACGTAGAATTTAGCAAGTAAAATTGATTTTAAGATATCTTTGACCTTTTTTAACTTCGAAGAGTGCATTGCACCCCGCCCCACTCCCCCACACACCAAGGCCATCAAGACGATATTTGATTTACACTGAGCTGTGATTTACATAAAATGAATTAGGCTTGATTTTCATTTTTTTAATCATTGTCAAGCTTGGGAAAAGTGTGGAGAAACAAGTATTAAATGAAAAATTAAATGTCAACCCACTTTAAATAACAGAAACTTAGTGAAAAAGTGCTGGAGATGTCTGATGTAAACTTTTGTTTAGATTCAGTTATGTCCTCAGATCCAGCTGGCACAAAAAGGGTAAAAGTTGTGCTTACTAAGTGTTGAAATTTCAATTTGGGTGGCAAATTTGTTTAAAAATGCTTGAATGTGTCTGTTTTATCTTAATTGACTAAAAGTGCAAGGGAAATGTAGGAAAAATGTGTCGCAGGGTAAGTTTGATTTCGCCCTTTCCCCTTGACACTGCGTGAAAACGAGCATTTCTGCGCAAACAGATTTCTGCGAGCTTTAAAAAAATAGACAGTGCTCACTCAAGTGTAACATTCTGTCAAAACTTTTACTTTCATTGGATAGATTAGACCCAAACCAAAGATTATATGTGAAAAAATTACCCAAATGTTGTATATTTTTTAATTCCCAGAGCTTTTTCAAAGTGTAAACTTTTTTTTGATACGCACTGTAGAGCAAGACGAGTTTGAAATTTTAATGTCAAATCCAGAATGGCCAGAAAAAAATGACATTGTTCGCGATACGACGACCGTGCATATTTGACGACTAACTCAGTAGCATTTTTTTTATAATTCTTTGTTAAGCTTCTCTCAATTGATCCCTGAAATGAGAGCAATATTTTTTTCTGTGCAAATCGTTTCTTATATGCCTCAATATTTTGTAATCTGCCATGCGTAAGCGATTTTCTATTAAAGCTGTGGGTTTCAAAATGAGAGATGAGATTCCACTCTTGACATGAGTATCAAATTCATTATAAAAACATATTCATTTTGATTGTAAAATCTATCTCTGAAAACGGGTTTCCTTCTGTGTGGGACGCACTATATCAAAGGCAAAAAGGTAAACGTCATGATTTATTAGAGGTCACATGATTAAAGCGTTTCTGATTGGAGGAGTTATCAGTCACGATGGGAGCATGGATGAGAGACATGCTTCAGTGTTTCTTGTGAATAGATTAACATGAGTATGAATTAAAGCAAAGGAATATTTATGAAAAGGGAGTGAAAGGAGAGACAAAATGAACTTGTTAAACATTGAACACTTCACAAAGAAATAAGCAGGGAAAGAGAGAAGAGAAAAGAAAGAGAGAGAGAGTCAGAGAGATAACAACTCGTGAAATATTAGACATTACACCAGCAAAGTAGGAAATAAACGTGGACTGTATAATCGTACATGGCATTGCTCCATGTGTACGGTATAGTGACAATACGGAAACAGGGGCACTGGTAGTGCTGAATCACCCCACCCCAGGGATTGATTCGATTTATTGATTTCCGTTTTACAAATGTACATAATATCGTCGGCCTTATGCCAAAAGGGCCTTAACTGCTTTTGGCCATTCCGAGATAATGGCGTTTAAAGGTTTCGGCCTCTCTAATAATCAAAAGTTTGTGGTCGTTTTTTTTGCTTTTGAAGCCAATTTCGATAAACGTGTTAAGTTATTAAGTTTTACATGAAATGTGTTAAATTTATTATAAAAATTCAGAACCCCTAAAATCGGGTTAAGGCCCTTTTGGCATAAGGCCGACGATATGATAAACATAACATAACATGGTCGAAAAGACTACAAAACATATACAATATATATGTATAACATAATCATTACAGGAACACAATTCATTAAATAAATACATGTTATCTCAGATGACATTGTATTTAAAAGTAAAACGGTGGGTCTCGCTGAAAAAAGCAAAGCTTGTACAAAAGGCAAGCCTCTAACTTAGTTTTATTACAAAATTACAGCAAATAAATGTTTGGTCGTAATAATATATAGAAACTGTGTTTAAAAATAAATACACAATTTGTGTGTGCGCTTTACCAAAAAAAAAAAATGATTTGTCGTACATTTCTAGGATGTGTTGTATATTACCTACTGGAAATCAGGCAGGTTTGCCGAAATATAGAAATTAAATAAAAAACGGGGAAAGAAAAAAGGAAGAAAGGAAGAAAAACGTAGTGGCAAAGAATAAATTATTGTTCATTGTAATTATGTTTGCATAAAAAAACGTTTTTCATAATTTTATGAAACATGATTTCAGGGCCTATGTCTTTATTGTTCCTGTGCTCGCATTCTCTGTTCAACGTGATATATGATCCTGCAGTACTAAAACCTCCCGTTTTCAAGTCAATTTACACGAAATATATTTCCTCGCACTTCGACTTATTATTGTTTTATGTAGTGACATATGCTTCTTTTCCATGACTATTTAAAGTAATTGCCCCCTTTTATGAAATAAATCTGAATATAAGAAATGTTCAGCTCGCGCTTCGCGCTCGCATCGTTTGGTTAGTGAAATACGCTTGGTCTTAGTGAATTCCTTCAAACAAGCCTTAGAATGCCCCTCGCCAGGTCTGAATTTCCTAAATATTCAGCTCGTGCTTCGCGCT
Source organism: Lytechinus variegatus (assembly GCF_018143015.1). Taxonomy (NCBI): domain Eukaryota; kingdom Metazoa; phylum Echinodermata; class Echinoidea; order Temnopleuroida; family Toxopneustidae; genus Lytechinus; species Lytechinus variegatus. Next base: position 47,044,991 of record NC_054745.1, read on the forward strand.
CCCAATATATGATTAGTGAGATGCGTATGATAATAATGATTACAACCACAACAAGTGCTTCGTGTGTTGAGATGTAATTTTAGCAAATTCGACAGGTACTTGACCCATGTTGACATTCGCATTAGATGACTATGTTGAGATATGTATGCTGTTAATTGATTCCTTAAAAAATAGTCCATAAATTATCCGTGTATGGGGTCAAAATATACAAATATTTCAGTTCGCTCTTCGCGCTCGCATTTTTTGTTTAGTGAGACAGGTACGTATCATGATTACAAAAGTTTGCTTATAACGTCCCATTTTGGGTCTGATTATCAAACATTTTCAGCTCGCGCTCGCACTATTTGATCGGTGACGTACATATCCGTTTACTGCACTGCACTTAAAATGTCAATACATGAATATATATCAATATGAATATGATTTAAAGCAAATTAGTGTTTATTAAACGGGGGAAAAGAGAGACATAAGAAGATGAGACAGCATTTGAAAAGATGAAAAGATTTGAAAAGAATTCCATAAAGCATGTAAAGTAAGAAAGGAACATCGTGTGTATGATGATCGCATATGGCATGTAGTGGGTGCATTTACATAAGACCCAGAGCAGAGCAACCTTTTCGTGCTTCAGATTAAACTGGTTAAGAATTGATTGCAAAAAAAAATGGATGTGATCCATGAGCTACGTGGTGATAAAAAATACAACTACATTTTAATAACTCCATCTCAACCACTATCCTTTCCTATCGTGTTTGAAAATTGATTGCATCTGTATTAATTAAATGGGGGGGGGGGGGTAAAGAAGCAGCGAAAAAATAAGAACTTTTAAATTGCTGTTAACCTGCACTTGTTCAAAAGACATTCTTTAGTGTTGAAGTCCATCATATCACAGTAAGACCTCCTCTCCAGAATCAATAATTTCATGGAAATTCAATTCTGATCTTCTCCATGGCTAACAAATGACAGAATGAATTCAATGTATTAAGATAAGGATGACAGACATTTTGACAGTATACGAACCTTTACTCTTTAGAACATTGTCCTCTTGAACTAATTGCCAATCTTTTTTTATGTTGATTCGATTTGTTTCAAACTTGAAATTTGACATCAACCACCCTAACACGCACACATCCACTTAAACACGCATGCACCCTCAAACACACCCACGCAAATTCTTTTCTCTCCCTTTTGTATTAACTCTCTCCCATTCTCTACCCCTCATCTCTGTTCTCCATTTATATATTTCCTTTCTTTTTAAATCCATCCTCCATTCACACACACACACACACTCTCTCAACCACCCCCTCTCTATCACACACACGCACACATACACACACGCACCCTCCCTCTCTAACACAATCACACACGCACGTGCGCACACACCCATGCAAATTCTTTTCTCTGTATTAACTCTCTCCCATTCTCTACCCCTCATCTCTGTCCTCCATCTATATCTCCTTCTTTTGTAATCCATCCTCCATTCACACACACACACACACACACCCTCTCTCTCACCCACACCCACTCTCTCTCTCTACTAAATCATTCATCTTTCTCTTCTTCATCCCGTCTTTTTCGACAAAACCCCCTCAGCTATCCTTTGTTATTTGACTTGTAATATCAAATGTATTTATGTGTTGTAGAAAGCGTGTGCGTAGTGATTGCCAAAGTATCCTATTGTATACAACCGTTCTCTAGAAAACACACTTCTTGTTTGTCCGTCGATGCGACGAGGACCATCAAATCATCCTGGGGTTTGATCATTAGCTTGATGGGTCCGCAAATGGCTAGTCAGGCCAATCTGTGCCCTAAATAGTCTCTGACAGTGTGGACAGGGAATATTGGCTGCTGCTACAGGGTTGGCAGTCCTTGCCTTCCTGGCCTGCCTGCGGGCTACGGCCACTACGGTCCTATTGGCCTCACATGTTACAGCACCCTTATGTACAGCTGTTCGCCATGCTCCTCTGTCTTGGGCTTTCTGTTCCCATGTGTCATGGTTGATGTTAAAAGACTTAAGTGATTCTTTTAGTGTGTCTTTAAATCGCTTCTTTGGGCCTCCATGAAAGCGTCTTCCTTCCTGGAGCTCGCCAAACAGAAGTTTCTTTGGCAGACGTTCGTCCAGCATGCGAGCTACATGTCCTGCCCACCGGAGCTGAGACTGCATCAGGACGGTGTAAATGCTGGGCAGGTTGGCACGAGTGAGGACCTCAGTGTCTGGTATCCTGTCTTGCCACTTGATGCCTAGAAGTTTTCTCAGACAGGTGGTGTGGAAATGGTTCAACTTCCTGGCATGGCGCCGATATACTGTCCATGTTTCACAGCCGTACAACAATGTGGTAAGAACCATGGCCCTGTAGACCTTGATATTGGTTGTTGCTGAGATTCCTCTCCCGTTCCAAACGTTCTTGTAAAGTCTGCCGAAGGCAGTGCTTGCCTTAGCAAGTCTGACATTGACTTCATCGTCAATGACAACGTTTCTTGTGAGTGTGCTGCCGAGGTATGTGAACTTGTCCACCACATTTAGACGTTGTCCGCTTATTGTGATGTTGGGTTCAACGTAAGGCTTTCCTGGAGCTGGTTGATGTAATACTTCAGTCTTCTTTGTGCTGATGATAAGGCCGAAGTTGTTGCAGGCCTCAGTGAACTTGTCAACACTATGTTGCATGTCAACCTCTGTGGAAGCAGTGAGGGCACAATCATCAGCAAACAGGAAGTCATTGATAGTGTCAGTTGAGACTTTGGTTTTTGCTTTAAGCCTCCTAAGGTTGAAGACAGAGCCATCAGTCCTGTACCTGATGCCAATGCCCATGTTTGTGTTGCTGAAGGCATCAGTCAGCATGGCTGAGAGCATGAGACTGAACAAGGTGGGAGCAAGGACACAGTCTTGTTTCACTCCGTTGGAGACATGGAATGAGTCAGAGGTCTCGCCGTTGTCCTGAACTCTTGCCAGCATGCCATCATGAAGCTGTCGTACGATGGCGATGAACTTTTTTGGGCAACCATACTTCGCCATGATTCTCCAAAGACCCTCTCTGCTAACAGTGTCGAAAGCCTTGGTAAGATCGACGTAGGTGGAGTAGAGTAATATCAAATGTATTTATGTGTTGTAGAAAGCGTGTGCGTAGTGATTGCTAAAGTATCCTATTGTATACAACCGTTCTCTAGAAAACACACACACGCACACCCTCACACACACAGGGGCCGGGGGAACCGGGGGGGGGGGGGCTTCAGCCCCCAACTTTTTTTAAAAAACCGTGTACAAAAACGTTGAAATGACCATAATATGATTGTGATTTTTAGCATGGTCAGCTCCCCACCACTTTTGGCTCAGCCCCCCGTCTCTCTCTCCACTCTAATAGACCTCCATTCCCCTTCACTATCTCTGTTCTTCATCTTTATATTTCATCGTTTATACTCCTTTCTAAGGGGCGGATCCAGGTTTCGCCAATAGGGGGTGGGGGGCGAAAAAATATTTTCATCAACATTTTTCTCGATTTTTTTTTTTTTTTGGGGGGGGGTTCAGGAGGTAGTCCTTACTAAAGACTGAAGTTTTAAGTATATGTTAGTCTTTATTGTTATAACACGATAAGGTATCTCATGTGGTCTTAATATATAATGCGAGCGCGAAGCGCGAGCTAAAATTCTTTGATATTTTATGTCCTTAGAACTGGAGTTTCTGAGCAATTTTAAATCATGAACAGATATATGTATCCAACTAAACAATGCGAGCGCAAAGCGCGAGCCGAAATTTTATTATATTCACGTGAACTCAATTAGGACTGTTTTTAGTGATTAATGAAGAGGATACAAGTATCACCAATTAAATAATGACAGTGCGAAGCGCGAGCTCAATTTTTTTTATATTCCGACCTGACTGAAAACTGGACAGTCTATACAGTGCGTATAAAAAAAAGTTTACACTTTGAAAAAACCCTGTAAAATAATGAATTTGTAATATCCTGAAGATTTTTCCACATTTAAACATTGGTACAGATGCATTTAAGCAAATGACGATATAACTATCGAAAAATATTTCCGCTTGAGTGAGCACCACTTACTTTTGAAAAGTTAGTGAAAAATGATTTGCGCAGAACTTTAAAATAGCTATGCGAATAAAAGTAAACCTTTTTCATGAAGAACACGTAGAATTTAGCAAGTAAAATTGATTTTAAGATATCTTTGACCTTTTTTAACTTCGAAGAGTGCATTGCACCCCGCCCCACTCCCCCACACACCAAGGCCATCAAGACGATATTTGATTTACACTGAGCTGTGATTTACATAAAATGAATTAGGCTCGATTTTCATTTTTTTAATCATTGTCAAGCTTGGGAAAAGTGTGGAGAAACAAGTATTAAATGAAAAATTAAATGTCAACCCACTTTAAATAACAGAAAGTTAGTGAAAAAGTGCTGGAGATGTCTGATGTAAACTTTTGTTTAGATTCAGTTATGTCCTCAGATCCAGCTGGCACAAAAAGGGTAAAAGTTGTGCTTACTAAGTGTTGAAATTTCAATTTGGGTGGCAAATTTGTTTAAAAATGCTTGAATGTGTTTGTTTTATCTTAATTGACTAAAAGTGCAAGGGAAATGTAGGAAAAATGTGTCGGAGGGTAAGTTTGATTTCTCCCTTTCCCCTTGACACTGCGTGAAAACGAGCATTTTTGCGCAAACAGATTTCTGCGAGCTTTAGAAAAATAGACAGTGCTCACTCAAGTGTAACATTCTGTCAAAACTTTTACTTTCATCAGATAGATGAGACCCAAACCAAAGATTATATGTGAAAAAATTACCCACATGTTGTATATTTTTTAATTCCCAGAGCTTTTTCAAAGTGTAAACTTTATTTGATACGCACTGTATAAGCGCGTTTTTATGTGTCTCAAACAATTAAATGCGAGCGCGAAACACAAGCCTATCTTTTGATATACTGACATGATAAAGGAGCATTTTGACAAATTTTGGAAAGAATTTCCAAAGAGGATATTTATCTCACAAATCAAAGAATGCGAGCGCGCAGCTTGAGTTGAAATTTTCGATAATTATAACAATTTGTGTAAATCAAACAAAATAATGAAAGCTTGATGTGCGAGCTAAAATATTGTGTGCAAATTGATTTCAGAACTGGATATATTAAATGTCATTTAATCCTCTTGAATGGGATTCATTACACAGGCAACGCGAGCGCGAAGCGCGAGCGAAATTTTTATATAAAGTCTATTTTCCAATTCTTTCCCTCACTTTTTTTTGTTTCCTTTCGGGGTCGGGCCGGCCGTTACGAGGCTGTAAATTACACATTATGTGTATAATACCCATACTTACTTTTTTTTTTCTGTTTTTGATAGTTTCTATCAAGTTAAAGAGTACACTTTTTCTGCAGGTTGTCAAAAAATAGGGGGGGGGCCGGCTCGGCCCCCTCCTGGATCCGCGCCTGCTTCTCCCCCCACACTCTCTCTCTCCATTCTAATACATCTCCGTTCCCCTTCGCCATCTCTGTTCTTCATCTTTATATTTCCTCTTTTATACTCCCTTCACTCTCACACACACGCACACTTTCTCTCAAATCAATCATCTTTATCTCACATGCTATCTCTCTCTCTCTCTGTTGTATCAATGAACTAGCTCTCTCTCTCTGCTTCTTTGCACCCTCTCATCAATAACCAACCTCAGTGTATTGTAACATGAATAAATAAGATCAATCTTACGATCAGTCACATCATATTGCAGTGAATATTGCTCGTAAAATTGATTTCTTTCATGTACATATACCATATTATAACAAATACCTCAGTTACAATGTTAATGTGAGCCGATGTTATTATTTACAAATGTTCACAAGTTTTCAGATATCATGGAAAAAAGCAGCCAAGATTTAATGTATGTCTGCATTCAATCATAAAGAAGTAATTTAACAACAGAGTCCAATGTACAACTACGATCAGTGGCCCGTAACACACAAATCTACGATCAATTTCTCATTATAAATATTGATTCTGGTTGATGCGCTGTGATTATTATGAACAATTATGTACATTCAACAATACCCATGATTTGGCATTGCCATTTTACGATTGTTTGTATATCTTTGTGAAACGGTATCTAAATTGGGTATTTCCAAAAAGGATGCTCGTACTCAACGAACCTACAATAACAACCTTTTGATTCCAATTATTGTTCGAAATCAACTTGCAAAAGAGAGGAGACTGTCATTTATGCCAAACATTCCCCAGAACAGTATATTTCATGCGAAAGAGTCAAAATCCGATAGAAAATGAAAACAAAACATAATCAAAGGAAAGATCCCACTGATGTCATGTTGCTTCTACACAAGACCAAACATTAACATGAAATATATCAACTTAAGAGGCGGAGATACATCAAGTAAAATACTACTCATATGTTGTGGTTTCCATTACCAGCTACTAAAAAAAAAACGTGACTTTATGAGCTTGAATAATTTATGATTCCTGATGAATAAATATACCTCATTTTAATTACAACTTACATCATATGAAGGAATAGTAATATCCTCTGAAACGTATATTATTTTTTTTTCTTGAAACATGGGGCATGGTAGATTGGCAGTCATGTCGAAAATAGTATTAACTCATCATCATTAGTTTGGTAAATCAAAGTCAAAATTAAGTCTCTTAGATTAAAGATAAATTACAAAAGGGTCGTTGCTGTAAACACTGATTTTACTAGAAATCTGTAAATATAAGATAATTAGTTTACCAGAAGACAACGGATAAACCTGAAATTTTAGAAATCAGTATTTTGCTGAGACCAACATTCTTATCATTTTCCACTGTTAAAGGAATTGGTTACCATGGGTTTGACTTTTAAAAAATCTGAGCTAGAAGGTCACACTTGTCACCTGTGTCTGTGATATGTTACAAAAATGAAGCCCAGAAAAAAATGCGTTCAAAAATAATTATTTAGTGCTTAAAAAATTGAAATATAAAGTGACCGGAAACACCATCTTAATTTCATCCATTACACTTATGTGTACTATTTAGGTGTCTATAAGATGCCTATTTACAAAGTCTGGGTTTGCCTTGTAGTTTTCGCTTTTCATTCTCAATAATGGTTGTTTTCAGGGTTTATTAGTTCTAATACATGCACTTGTACACATGTTTCATCTTGGTTTGAGAATTTTTTAAATCGGCTGCTCACAAAGTTAAACAATACCTTTAATCTGCACAACGCATTGACTGACCAATGAGATCTCTCCATTATATTATGAAGATAAAAGAGTTTCAAAATTACAAAGGAATTTAACCTGGTTTTATATTAACATCGTTAATGTAATTTTTTTTCCAATTATCAACACATTATACGCAATCATTATGAATTCTCACATATTGATAGATTACGAGGTTATTCATAATATCATATCACAGAATATATACGTACAAACTAACACCATTTTCTAACAATAATTAGCTTATTGCACCAATTCGAAAACAAGTATATACATATAAACATATTAAGTGCAATGTGATGATAAGTGCCTAATTGTTCTATATACATCTACACTATATAAAATGCAATCAATATTAATATCCTTTATACAATTATCTTTTGTCTAAGCTAGGTATTATCAATTTATGTGCACTTCGCTATGAATATGTATTATAATGTTAATTCAATTCTATATTACAAATTAGTATACTAGTCACTGTATTCTGGACCGTCGTCTACATTACTATCATTAACATTACCGCCATCATCATCATCATCATCATTATCATCAACATCATCATTGTCACCATCTTAAGCAGTATGATATCAGGAATACAGTATGAACAATAAGATAGACCTAAGTTTCAAGAACAATCATTTGAGTCTCATTCATCAGATAAATATAAACATTTCCCCCAAATGTATCTTTATATTGTGTATGAAAAAATGAACTAGTTTTCAGTTCGAGTTAGCTATTGAACCATCAATCAAAGACGAATTCTTATCATCATCATCGTAATCATCATCCTAAATCATCATAATCACCATCATCATCACCATAATAATAATAATAATCGTCACCATTATCATCATCATCATGGAAGCGAGGAAAATATAGGTATTTTTTTATTTATTCGTTTCTGCATGTCAGGATAATGTACATAGTGTAACCATCACAAAATCAATTACGTTGAATTTTACACAATAATAATGAATAATTATGATGATTAACATAACATTAACATAACTGATTATAACAAGGTTGCAGACATGCAGTGGTATGACAAAATAAGCAGATGCTTGAGCTGTTGTCAGACCTTTGGATATATGAAATGCATACATGAATATGAAAACAATACTGAAAAGTCAAAACTAATGATTACTCAAAGAAGGGAAAGAAAAAGAAAAACAAAACAAAAAAAAAACAAATAAACAAATTATCATATGCCACAACAATTTACAAATATTTACAAGTAGTGTGTGAGGTGTAATGATAATTGAAATTATATCAATCTTTAAATTTAAAATGTACAGTACAACAAAAAGTGTCTTGCTAAAAAAAAATTACATCTTAGAGACAAGTATGCGTTTTACCGCACTTTTGAAGGAATGCACTGATAATATATTCCTAATACTAGTAGGTATCGAATTCCAAACAGGAGGTCCATAATGTCTGAAAGATTTGTGAGCCAACAGTGTGCGAGGGTTATACAAATGCATACCCAGTCAGCAAAGTATCTGGGCCCATATGGGCCCCATATGGATTTCAAGTGGGCAATATGGGGCCCATATGACCAATATGGGCCCCATATGGGCTGGCCCACTTAGAACCCGCGTGGAAAAAAAACATATGGGCCCCATATGGGATATATATGGGCAATGTGGCATCGTTAATGGTTCTTTTAACCCACTTACATTCCACATGGGGCCCATATGGGCTGACCCACTTAGAACCCGCGTGGCAAAAGCCATATGGGCCCCATATGGGATCCATATGGGCAATGTGGCATCGTTAATGGTTCTTTTAACCCACTTACATTCCACATGGGCCCCATATGGGCTGACCCAATTAGAACCCGTGTGGCAAAAGCTATATGGGCCCCATATGGGATCCATATGGGCAATGTGGCATCGTTAATGGTTCTTTTAACCCACTTACATTTTACATGGGGCCCATATGGGCTGACCCACTTAGAACCCGCATGGCAAAAGCCATATGGGCCCCATATGGGATCCATATGGGCAATGTGGCATCGTTAATGGTTCTTTTAACCCACTTACATTCCACATGGGGCCCATATGGGCTGACCCACTTAGAACCCGCATGGCAAAAGCCATATGGGCCCCATATGGGATTTATATGGGCAATGTGGCATCGTTAATGGTTCTTTTAACCCACTTACATTCCACATGGGGCCCATATGGGCTGACCCACTTAGAACCCGCGTGGCAAAAGCCATATGGGCCCCATATGGGCAATGTGGCATCGTTAATGGTTCTTTTAACCCACTTACATTCCACATGGGCCCCATATGGGCTGACCCACTTCGAACCCGCATGGCAAAAGCTATATGGGCCCCATATGGGATCCATATGGGCAATGTGGCATCGTTATGGTTCTTCTAACCCACTTACATTCCACATGGGGCCCATATGGGCTGACCCACTTCGAACCCGCATGGCAAAAGCTATATGGGCCCCATATGGGATCCATATATGGGCAATGTGGCATCGTTAATGGTTCTTTTAACCCACTTACATTCCACATGGGGCCCATATGGGCTGACCCACTTAGAACCCGCATGGCAAAAGCCATATTGGCCCCATATGGGATCCATATGGGCAATGTGGCATCGTTAATGGTTCTTTTAACCCACTTATTACATTCCACATGGGCCCCATATGGGCTGACCCACTTCGAACCCGCATGGCAAAAGCTATATGGGCCCCATATGGGATCCATATGGGCAATGTGGCATCGTTAATGGTTCTTTTAACCCACTTACATTTTACATGGGGCCCATATGGGCTGACCCACTTAGAACCCGCATGGCAAAAGCCATATGGGCCCCATATGGGATCCATATGGGCAATGTGGCATCGTTAATGGTTCTTTTAACCCACTTATTCCACATGGAACCCGCATGGCAAAAGCTATATGGGCCCCATATGGGATCCATATGGGCAATGTGGCATCGTTAATGGTTCTTTTAACCCACTTACATTCCACATGGGGCCCATATGGGCTGACCCACTTAGAACCCGCATGGCAAAAGCCATATGGGCCCCATATGGGATTTATATGGGCAATATGGCAACTTAAATGGTTCTTTTAACCCACTTACATTCCACATGGGCCCCATATGGGCTGACCCACATAGAACCCGCAAGGCAAAAAACATATGGGATCCATATGGGATATATATATGGGCAATGTGGCATTGCTAATAGTTCTTTTAACCCATTCACATTCCACATGGGCCCCATATGGGTTGACCCATTTAGAACCCGCATGGCAAAAACCATATGGGCCCCATGTGGTCTCTATCTGGGTAAATATCAATTTAGGCCCCATCATATTATTGCCGCACCTCCCCCAGTGTCTGATACATTTTCACCCCCTCCCCCATTTTCAGACCGATATATGCCCCTGTATAAGTTTGTATGTTTTTTTTTCTCTCTCTCTCTCTCCTTGCTTTATTCTGTTATTTCCTTTTTTTACTCTCCTTTTCTCTCTCCCTCCCTCCCTACCAAGATTATAGGGGTATATAGGCCTATTACCCCCCCCCCCTCCTGTTTCAGATTCAGATTCATTTTTTATTTATTTACTTAATTATTATAATTATTTTATTTATTTATTTTTTTTTGTTTTTTGGGGTCCTTTCAGGAAAGTCAGATTGTCGGCATGACATAGAATCGACATAATATACAGAAATATACAATTTCCTTTTCCCTCCCTGCATGTCAGGCCCGTAACTATGGGGGGGGGGGGGGTTCGGGGGTTCGAGGGACCCCCGCCCCCCCCCCCCACCGAGCGAGCAGAGGTCCGACCAAAAAAAAAAAAAGATAACATTAAAAATGAAAAAAGGTGACCCCACGCCACTTTTTGGCAGAAATGCAAGAACCAAACTTAGATACATACAGTATAGTTTCAGTCCTATACATTAAACTTCTTCAGCTCGCGCTTTGCTAGCAAATTTTATTTTTAAGAAGGTGATGATATAGAAATAGTATACGGCCTTGTTGCAAAACTTTGACACTTAATTTGCCTGCTTTCAGGTCTTTCCGTCTGAGGGGTAAAGAAGGCCATCACTCATTTACGTTCACGAGCTAGAGTTTGAAAACAAAAACAAAGTAGGTCTATCAGAGGTCCAGCTTTGCTGCGCATTTTAATTTTTTATTTATTATTATTCTTTTTCGCTACGCGCTCTCATTTTTTTTTAAGGGAGATGATCATCAGCCTGTGAAAATTAAAACAAAGAAATATGGGGCAAAATGTGGGAAAGCCCTGCTTTCATGTCACTATACGAAAACTTTTTTGCTCGCGCTTCGCGCTCGCAATTTATTTTTGATAAAAGGGAGAGGATCGTCACCGTTTTGTTATAAGCCAAAATTTTCGGCTCGCGCTTCGCACTCGTAAAGTTTTCTTAGAAAAAGCCCATTGACAAAAGTAAAATTTTCGCTCGCGCTCGCAATCCATTTTTGATTAAAGGGAGAGGATATAGTCACCATTTAGAAGAGAATAATAATAATAATAAAACAACATTCGCGCCTTAAATAGGCCCCTACCGTCTCAAAAGTAAATTATATTCAATGGGCTGGCGCTTCGCGCTCGAAACATCATTTCCTTAAAAAAAAGGTCAATTTTGGCAGATTGTAAACCTCCCCCCCCCTGGTAAAATCCTTATTACGGGCCTGCTTATACTTTGATACTCTCCATCCACCTACCGGCCCCCTCATTGTACCTCCCCCGCCCGCGCGTTTCCGTTTTACACCCTGGCGAAGGCATTTTCCGGAAAAGTAGCCAAAAAGCGACTAGTGAAGAGTCTACACACGTCGCTGGTTGCATGTGCAGCGTGCGACACAGGCGAGTCCACCACACTGATCTCTATAAAAAAAGCACCACCGCATGCAATTTGCACAGTTACTGATCAGAGCACAGAGTTCTTCGGCACTTCATGTACAGAGAGAGTGGCAGTCAGGAGTGAAATCCGAACATGCTTTTGCAGTCGCGTTGTTTATGATAGTTTTTTTTTCTAAAAATAAATTATTAACTAAATGAATAGAATGACAGACAAAATCAAAATAAACAGATGCTTATAATGGAAAGACAAACTGAAGTTTGATGGATTGATACACTTAGAAGCTGCCGAAAGATAGATATAGAAGACTGATAAATAGATAGATAGAAAGAGAGAGAGAGAGGTGCATGGATAGATAGATAGAAAGAGAGAGAAAGAGGGAGAGATGGATGGATAGATAAATAAATAGAAAGAGGGGGAGAGATAGCAGAGAGGTCGATATATAGAGGGAGAGGGGGAGAGAGAGAAAGTGAGAGAGAAGGATAGATATATAGATAGATAGAGAGAGAGAGAGATGTAGATAGAAATATGGACGGACAAAGAGAAAGAGAGAAAAAAGACAGACAGATGCTAGAGAAGGAGAGAGAGAATTTGAGAGACAGATAGATAGATGTTAGATAGATAGAAAGATAAAGAATGAGAGAGACAGAGAAGATAAACAAATTAACAGATAGATACATACATAGATAGATAGATATATAGATAGAGAGAAATAGAGAAAGACAGACAGATGGATAGATAGAGATAGATAGATGACTAAGAGATAGATAGATGTTAGATAGATAAAGAGGGAGAGAGACAAAGAATATTAACAAATTTACAGAAAGATAAGTTAAAAAATAGATAGATAAATAGAGAGAATAAGAGAAAGACAGACAGATGGATAGATAGGGAGATATTAAATATATAATTAAAGAATGAGAGAGACAGAGAAGATTATTAACAAATTAACAGATAGATAGATACTCTAGTTAAAAAATAGATAGAGAGAAATAGAGAAAGACAGACAGATGGATAGATAGATGGATAGAGAGATAGATAGAGAATTTGAGAGATAGATAGATGTCAGATAGATCAAGAATGAGAGAGAAGAGCGACAAATTAACATGTAGTTACATAGGTAGGTAGAGAGAGAGAAATAGAGAAAGACAGACAGATGGATGGATAGATAGAGATAGAGAATTTGAGATAGATAGATACTGCAGTTACATAGATAGATAGAGATAGAATTTGAGAGATAGATAGAGAGAAAGACAGACATCGGCAAGGCAAATGATCAAGGCAAACATTCGTATTGAACCTGGAAAGTATAAGCTCAGCTGCAATAAATTGCAAGTACGGTATGTTCTGCGGATAACTTCGGTGTGGACTTTGGATCGCGCGCCCAGCTGATAATGTAAACAAACGTAGACGTAGACTCTTCACTAGTCGCTTTTTGGCTACTTTTCCGGAAAATGCCTTCGCCAGGGTGTAAAACGGAAACTCGCCCCCCGCCCCCCCCCACCCCCTGTCGCGCGCCCTGCCGTTAAATGCTCGAATATGCCTGCATGCCGTACGTCAGAACGGTCTATCGCTAGGCGCGCGCCGAGGCATCGAGCTAGCTAGCTAGCTGATCTGACGCCATATGCCGCACACCCGCGCACGTGCGTATGTATACCATAGAGATGTATATTATTGACACTAGAGGGCGGACTTCATCAAATTGCTGTGATTCCATGTTCGGGGCTGCCGCCATCTTAAAGAGGGCAAGAGCGCGGATTTATAACACACGGCTCTATGGGAGAATGTCACATATTTCACTTTTTTACATTATATTTTCAATTTAATGCTGTATGCAACGTTAAAATCACAAAGCAAAACATTTTTATGTTAAAATATATGATAACCATGCATATTTTATAAAGGAGATGGACTGAACACCCAGAAAACGGGGGAAAACGACAAGGTCGACTGAGTATAGTAGTTATTCAATATATTAGCCATCATATAGCATATACCGTGACAAGGGTGTCAGATAAGGTCAACTTAACACTTTAGAGTGTTCATATGTTCTCATTATTTGGTGCTCATTTGACACTCAGTGTTCATATACTGTATTGAAACAACACTTACAGTGTAAAATAAACACCAAATACTCAGAAGTGTTGAAAACGGGGGGGGGGGGGGGAATAGGTTGCTGTACGTGCATTACCTATGATGTAGATCAGGGCTTGGTCTGAAGTTTCCCCTCCTTTCAGTTAATTTTGAGGAAATCAAAGTAGAAATCATATGGTGAATCACTGATAATCCCATTAAATATTGGAGACTATGCGACGTTATAGCTATATTTAACACCACGGGTGTTAAATCTAACATCAGCCCAATCAATAAAGGACCTCACCATCTGGTGTTGGAGTTACACTGCCACTGGTGTTAAGATTACCAACATTAAGGATGTTAAAATATATCAACACAGTTGGTGTTCGATTTGAACATGAGTCGGAGAATGTTATGAAGTTGACAACATTTGGTGTTCATTTGACACCCTCGAACACCTGCAGAAACGAACATTTAAACGAAAGTTTAAATCACCCATTGGTGTAAAAAAAAATACCAACACCACTTACACCAGCTTTGGAGTTGTTTCACGGTTCGGATTCACACCATTTGGTGTCCGATTTCAAGTTCTTCAACACCTGCAGCCTGACGGTGTAACTTAACACTAGGGTATTTTTTTTAATACCCCAACAACAGACAGTGTTGAGTTACTCCAGTGAAGTGTAACTTCTATCCAACACCTGTCACGGTGTTGTTTCAACACTTCTGAGTATTTGGTGTTTATTTTACACTCTAAGTGTTGTTTCAATACAGTATATTGCTTGAACACTGAGTGTCAAATGAGCACCAAATAATGAGAACATATGAACACTCTAAAGTGTTAAGTTGACCTTATCTGACACCCTTGTCACGGTATATGCTATATGATGGCTAATATATTGAATAACTACTACTCAGTCGACCTCGTCGTTTTCCCCCGTTTTCTGGATGTTCAGTCCATCTCCTTTATAAAATATGCATGGTTATCATATATTTTAACATAAAAATGTTTTGCCTTGTGATTTTAACGTTGCATACAGCATTAAATTGAAAATATAATGTAAAAAAGTGAAATATGTGATATTCTCCCATAGAGCCGTGTGTTATAAATCCGCGCTCTTGCCCTCTTTAAGATGGCGGCTGCGCAATACATGGAATCACAGCCGCATTACGCGCGCGTCAATGCGAGCGATTACTCTAGTGTCAATATACATCTCTATGATGTATACCGCATGCATGGTACACTCACGCGGCCATTTTACCTGATTCAAACGTGTTTGTCACCTCTCACTCACGAAATTGCCTGTTCCAATTCATCTTTCTGCGCTTGTATTCCTCGATAGCTCTTTGCAGATCAATCAGGTAATTTAAAGCTCTTTGTAGTTTTTGATCAGCCATGAATATTTAAGAAAAATTCTTTGTTGATGCATTATAAGAGGTTGTAGCATTCAATTTTGTTTTATACGGTCGGCAGGCCAAATGACATGGACAGGTCTAGTTAGTTAGATGCTATGTATGGGGGTCCGATCCCGGGGGGGGCCACTTACATTGACGAGTGGATACCATGCGCGACCAAAAAAACACGTAAAAAGGATGTCTTTTTCACGATAGGGCACGTTACGTGCGTAACGTGATAAGGGTGTCAAAAACACAAAAATAATGAAAAAAGGGTATCTATTTCGCAAGGAAAATTACGTGTTTAGGGTCGAATTTGCGGGGATGATAAAACAAAGATAGAATGTTTTATAAAGGATGTCTTTTTTGCCCCAACACTTCGTGTTTAGGGTCCGATTTGCGCGAGGTGTAGATCGAAGGTGGGGTCGTTCTAAACCAAATAAGGTCAAGCCGACGACCGAAGGACCCGTAACAATAAAACATTCCTTTACTTGTTTAGGGGTTCATTTCAGGGAACATTTGCCAAGAGTATCGTTTTGTTTCCAATACTTGTAAAGGGTAGGGTTTCAAACGCCAATACTTGTTAAGGGGTGCATTTTCAGAAAATGGAAATTACGTGTTTAGGGTGCTTTTCGAGACCCCATGGTCGCGCATGGTATCCACTCGTGAATGGAAGTGGCCCCCCGGGGGTCCGATGACCGTATGGGGGGTCCGATGTCCGTCTTTTAGATTTGCTCAAATTTTGTGCATTAAATAGCTAAAATAATTGTTAATATTTGTGCTTTGTGGCTATAATATATCTCGAATTTTATCTCCTCTCTTGTGTCTGTATGCGAGTCCACGGTTGTAACTAGTTACATACAAACTAAGTTAAGTCAAACAACAATGGCGTGGAACGATGTCTCCGCCACTGACTAAATCAGTAAAATGAACGGGAGTGAATGAACTGGAGACTTATTCCAGGATAATGCCCGCTTTGTTATGTTGTGTATTTTCACTTTCAATCAAAATATTGATCACAAAGTTCCTTAAATTAGGGTAGTACTAGTAGTAGAGGCTACTGGCATGAATGTGACAGGCGCATGCCTTTTGATGTTGACGGTGCATTGTGGGTACTAAGCTACCTGTGTGTTCGTGATTGTGTTGTCTTGACTCAAGTGACGGTACAAGTGTAGTCATGTCATGGTACTGAAGAATGTGCTCCAAGGTTGTAAGAACATATTTTATGTCCATACATCATGCAAAATCTCTGTAATAGGAAATATTGAAGCATAATAATAATTACAAAGATAGTTGCTGTTCATTTGAGATAACCTGTTCATAAAAGCTTGAAATATCAAGAAAAGCGGTTCAAATAAACGTTCAAGGATCCATTGAACTTCATTCCAATTTGAAAATAACCGTTATTTACCTTCTATGCACTGATTGGCTATTCTTGTGTAATGCATATGTGAGCTTTATATTCATTTCACATATTAGAAAACGTGTACTTACAGTATTGAATGGACTATTATCCATATTTTTTGGAGAAAAAATAAACAAATATGTGAATACATCATAAACGTAAACGGTTGATAATCAATTTAATCCATTTCATGTCTGATATCGTGCTGAAGCAGTCTACAGTTTTAAATCAGTTTATAAAACTGCTAAATATTTTACTTCAAAGATACAATGTTAGCATGAGGTTTGAATGAACCATTTCTGAATTTGAAACAATTTTTTTTTCATTTTATTTTATGCTTGTCAATCATAATACATTTAGTACATTTTTCTGTCATTGAAATACATTTTTTCTTTTGTATTTCAGATGAGACGATTTTTGGTCTACTGGAAACGGCACTTCAAAAATTAGACCGTCATGAGCAGCTGCTCCTGGAAATTGCAAGGAGGCAGGCGGGGGCAGGGCCAGTACAAGCTGACTCGGAAGAAAATGATGCTGTGGATCTTCCACGCTTGCCATGTGAGTCACGGGAGGATCTCCAGGAGCTTAACACACTCCTGGAGAATTCTGGAGCTGCCCGCAAAAAACTGGTAAGCCAAATATTCTTCATAACATAATTGTTTGTGTTTTTTTTTGTCCTTTGTCATCTATAAGAGTATATGGCCATGCCTTTTAAACTTGCCCCATTTGTGTTACGGCACTGCACTAAAATCCAAAATTGATGCACCTATCAGAATGAAGGTGTGTTTTTTTTGGAGAAAAAAAAGTCAACTTTGTCCCCATAAAAGTATACATTTCGTACAAAGAAATATCCTGAGGATTTCAATACCGGTAGTATTCAAAATAAAGTCAGGTGAAGTGGTAACACCTTCACCCTGTTGCATAAAACTTCTAACCGGAGTTTTTTCCGGTTAAAATCTGAAAACTCCGGTTAAAGTCCAAAAACTCCGGTTACAATATTTTTCTGGATTTTTTACTGTTTTTTCCATTGCATAAAAACATACCAGAGTTTTCAAAAGTATTAGTGCAATAAATTTTTAGGGCGTGTTAAAACTCGGTTTGAATAACCGAAGAAATAGGTCTACATAAGCTGAGTTTTTTAACCCGAGAAAACTCGGGTTAGAAAAAAAGTTTTATGCAACACCACCCTTATGTGGGAAAATGTTTGACTTTTGAGGGCCATATTTGTTCACATTAATTTTTTTTGGTAGCCCCTGTATCTTTCCTCAAATCGCTCTGACCTGTAACTTTTCACCATATTTGAACATATGGCTACATATAGGGTGACGCACATAAGTATGCATATCCTTGGCTGGGTTGACATCTATAGATCTATTCGGCTCCGGTATTTCGGCCCGATTTGTAAGGGCACACAAATAGCAAAAATTGAACATGCCGCATTCACTGGCTGAACAATGCCATTTCCAAAAACTGGTTCACATTGGAGGGCACTACTTTAACCCTAATAGGCTTGGGGGGCCGAAAAGGCCCCCACCCCTCGACATTTTTTGCGATAAATTTTTATTGGAAGAAGCTGTGGCCGCGATTTTTTATGACTATTTTCTTTGAAGTCCATTTTTACCTTCCCAAAGAATTCCATTTACTTTGTACATAGAACATTTTTTCCGTCCCATCGCGCGACAGGACGGAATTGACGTGCCCTGGAAATCGTCTTTAAATCGTATCTATCGTATTGTTATCTATGGGACACTACAGTAACAAATAGACACCACCTGACATGGTCAGTCTTGCTTATCAACTTTGATAGAATTCTCTTTGAATCTTTTAAAAAACCAGTGATATTTTCATTCCGTCCCATCATGCGACTACAATTCAATGTTGCCATGAAAACAAAACGCATTTTAATTTTATTTTTTATTTTTTAATTTTTTTTTTTTTTGCAGAATGATACTTTCACGTGAGAGTCACATATTAGTGAGGGTAAATGGCAGCTAAAATATTTATTTTTGTGAGCATGAAACTCTGTCAAATTCCGTCCTGTCGCAGTCCCTTATTTTTGGCTTTGACCCTCGTGTAAAATACATCGATATATCTTTCAGAAAAATAATCAGCTCAGTCTTTTTTATTATATGGCACACTACCATCGTGCAAATTTTTTGCCATGCCCCCCCCCCCCAGTCTTATTGCGGGTTAAAGGCATCAAGCATTTTTTTTTTTTTTTAATACCAAATGCTAATGAATGTGCTAATGAACCATCTGATCGAAAATCAAGAGTACAATTCTATTTTATCTCTTACAGATCAGGATCATCAGCCTTGTAGGAGGTACTGGAGCCATAGTGGTCAATAATACTTTGAAATCCATTGTGGGACACAATGTCAGTAAGACATTTAACATGATCGGGACGAAGGGAAAGGAGTCGTTTGCGGCTCTGCAAAGCATCAACTCCATTATCAAAAGTAAGTCTGCTTTGCTCTCAACCAAGAGTTTTTTTCATCCTTTTATATTTTCATCATGAAATCATTTTTTTTTTCTTTTTCATATATGACTACTTTTCAGTTCACTTTGCCACATTCTTCGTTATTTCTATTATTCCTTGTGAATTTTAACTTCTCAGAGATTTATTTGATACATGGAGAATTACATTCAATGAAATTGTTTATGCTGGAAGATTAGCCTACTCCCGTTATAAGGAGTAAGATACAAGATTTCATAATAAGGCAGTACTTCCAGTCTTAAAGGGGAAGCTCACCTTTGAATTTCACTGGTTTTGATAAATGTAGAAAAAGAAAAGAAAAATATTAGTGAAGGTTTGAAGAAAATCACCCCCAAAATAAGAAAACTATGAATATTTGAATTTTTGGTTCAGTGACGTCACATGCGAGCAGCTCTCCTAATTTATTACTGTATTGTTTTATGAAATAAATATCTTATGTAGTTCCTCTTATTGATGATTTTTATCTTTATTCGTCAATATAGAGGGTGTCCGTGCTAACCGTGGCATGAAAGAGACGTCGGACAAGGACATTGCGTCATGGTGTGGACGATGGTTCACGAACGCGAGAGATCGCAAAGGAGACCGGCTGGCCAGGAGGCTGGCGAAGCCGCAAATTGCAGAAGATGTGCTACCTGTAGAAGATGTGCTACTTGTAGAAGAGGAGATTGTGGGAGCAGATTCCGACTGAACAAAGATTTAGAAATGAAGTTTATAAAGAAAGAGTATAAATTTCTCTACAATTTGGAGCTAAAATGATATAATTGGATAAGAAATTTAAAAAAATTTCAGGCATTTTGAAATTTTACATATTTCCATGTCATAACTAATTATTTTGATCCAGTTTTCATAACTTTTGCTCCAAAATGGTAGACATGTTTTAACTATTACTTTTATGAGTATGTAAAATCTGGACTGGGCATGTTTTTAAGTGCCTTTCCTATTTGAATAAAAAAAAAAAAAAAAACATGAAATGGCAAAACCTTTTTGTTCATGTCCATCTACTACTTTTAGTGTAATCTTATTTTTAGAAAAAAAAAGATAACAATTTTCAAACTTGCCTAAAAAAAAATGTACTTGCCACAAAATAGTGCCTATGACTTTCGGTGCTTCACATTTTACTCGAGAGTAAACTGTTACTTGCCAAGTAACAAAAAAAAGGAAAAGAAAAAAAATGTTCACTTCTTGCCCAAAGAATTAAGTGGGCAATTATTGAGAACTGAGATAAATGATTTTCAACAAATTACAGTACTGCCATTCCATTCTTGCTCTATTTGTTTTGCAATATTTACAGGGTATTTTTATTACCAAAAATTTCATGAAATTAGGCTAAACAACTCATGTTGCCAGAATTCCATCACAGCTCGATCTTATTTTCATTGTAAGACAGATTTTGGAGCTAAATGTATATATATCTTTTTTCGTGTTTTCAGCACACATTGGCTATAAGGTGGTACAGTCTACCCATGTTGTACAAGCATGAATAAATTTCGTTATAACAAAGGGATTTTCCAGGATCCAATTCGTGCAAAGGTATATGTATGTGTTCACTGTCCTGTATATTATAGCAAGTCAATTACCTTGTTGAAATGTGGTACTTGGCTTAGTCCCAAGTGCCTCGTCATATAGGGAGTAGACTGTACTTTGTTAATATTCCACCAGCTATAAGTTTTTGTTTTATGACATCAAAAAGTGTTTTATTTTTTTCTGAAGTAGGTTAAAATGGTCGTCAGCAGTTTCATTTGCTGTGAGAAACATTGTGTACGCTGATGTGATACACTTCAATTGTGATACCATATCGCTAAATGTGAACTACGCATGTTCTTTGGGGATAACTGCAGTGCACTCTTTCAAACATGGCTGCACAAACTTTTCCGACTTGAAATACTACAGGAAACTAGGCATATGCACTGAAATCTACACTTTGTGCGGATACATGACAACCTTGTGATTTTGTTTTGAAAAATATTTCTTGTGCCATCTTTGGCAGCAGAAATATTATGCACATTGTACCTTAAATACATTTTAGGTACCATCATTTCTCCAAGAAGTTTAGTTACAAAATTTACAGATGAGAATACTTTCTACATCATTTTCTATTTTAGTTCTTGAGTATTACCACATATGTGGTAATTATGAATGCTGGGTTAACTGGTCAGTTACTTACAGTAACAAATTTTTGGTTTTTTTCATTTAAGTTGGTGCTCAGGAATTTGTATGTCGATTTTATTTCTTGATGGCGAATAATACTCGACAACCTTTTTTTTTAGTAAATTGTTGTGTTGACTTCACTGTTGTCCCACTATTAGTTATCTGTAGCTTTTGCAATGCTAACTTTTCAACTATGCACATAAGTTTTAGTAATTTGTATAACCTGTAGTTAATATCTTTCATGTATTTTTTTTTTATCTTAGTTGTAGAATATTCTTAGATAAGTGCCTAATTGCTGTTTGTTTGCCAATTTATGCTGCAGGTATTTACGATACCTTCTGTACTTGTATTCATATGCTGAAAGTTCTTATTATCCAACAGTTGTGTGAGGAAAAGAAGTGTGCTTACATGGTATTTGCAATATTTAAAAAACTGTCTTTCTCATGTTGTATTCCATGGGTATCGCTGGCTGTAACGAACCCATCATTTTTCAGGTATTCAGGTATTCCAGATATTAGCTTTGTTATTGTGATAAGCCCAATGACTGCTCGATGACAATGTTTATCATTCTAAGAAAGACGATCTGATTGGATTTTAGAGTGTGTAGGTCTAAGGTTAAGGGTCACAGAGGTTAAGTTGGGAAATTTGCCTTGAGATATGAACTTTAAAAACTTACCGAGAGCACCATAATATATAGCAATACGATCTATTAAATCTTTTCTTTTTTTTGTAATAAGATGATATGTCAGAGGGGTTGTACTCTGGAATTACCTTTTATAGAAGACGGAGTCATATCTTTGTTGTATGTTCACTGTTAATGTTAGTGTTTTTTAATTCCATAATAAACCTTTAAAAATAATGTAATGTTGAGCTCTCTCTGTAGTTTCATTCTCTAGATAATACTCTGGATTGATGATACATGTAGTCATGATGCATAGAACTCCTGTCCATTTTGAAAGGTTGATTTAATATCTTAAATTTGTTCTGGGTTAATTTAAAAGAAAAAGAGAGAGAAAAAAAGAATGATTTTGAAAAATGCTAACATGTTGGATATTTGTATTTCCATTCCAGATATTCGATTTGCATGCATGGTTGTATAGAATCCATATCTGCAGCCCTTCCAACTCCATGTGCCACAGATATTTTGCTCCATACAGTCCATTTGGGGACTGTATAGGCTATGCGAGTTTCATGTGGGCTTAACATGGACTGCTGATATGGGTCCCATATGGGCCATGTATGTTTTATGTGGGTTTAACATGGACTGCTGATAT
Organism: Lytechinus variegatus; assembly: GCF_018143015.1. Lineage (NCBI taxonomy): Eukaryota > Metazoa > Echinodermata > Echinoidea > Temnopleuroida > Toxopneustidae > Lytechinus > Lytechinus variegatus. Next base: position 47,067,829 of record NC_054745.1, read on the forward strand.
GGACCCCATATGGGCCATGTATGTTTTATGTGGGTTTTATGTGGGCTTAACATGGACTGCTAATATGGGCCCCATATGGGCCATGTATGTTTTATGTGGGTTTTATGTGGGCTAAACATCGACTGCTCATATGGGCCCCATATGGGCCATGTATGTTTTATGTGGGTTTTATGTGGGCTTAACAAGGACTGCAGATATGGGCCCCATATGGGTTGCCCATATGGGGCCTATATCGGCATATCCGGGCCCGTATATCCCATACGGGGCCCATATGTTATGTACGGTGCAGATGTCATATGGGTCCCATATATCCCATATGGGCCCAGATATGCCGATATAGGCCCCATATGGACTGCCCATATGGGCCCCATATATGCAGCCGATATGGGGCCCACTTACGCAGCCTATGTGGGGCCCATATGGACAGCCCATGTTAAGCCCGCGTAAAACCCGCATGGCCCATACGGGGCCCATACGTTATGTACGGTGCAGATGTCATATGGGTCCCATATATCCCATATGGGGCCCGGATATGCCGATATAGGCCCCATATGGGCAGCCCATATGGGCCCCATATATGCAGCTGACATGGGGCCCACATACGGAGCCTATGTGGGGCCCATATGGACAGCCCATGTTAAGCACGCGTAAAACCCACATGGCCCATACGGGGCCCATACGTTATGTACGGTGCAAATGTCATATGGGTCCCATATATCCCATATGGGCCCAGATATGCCGATATAGGCCCCATATGGACTGCCCATATGGGCCCCATATATGCAGCCGATATGGGGCCCACTTACGCAGCCTATGTGGGGCCCATATGGACAGCCCATGTTAAGCCCGCGTAAAACCCGCATGGCCCATACGGGGCCCATACGTTATGTACGGTGCAGATGTCATATGGGTCCCATATATCCCATATGGGGCCCGGATATGCCGATATAGGCCCCATATGGGCAGCCCATATGGGGCCCATATGTATGCCCAGATGAACCCACATGTAGCCCATCTGGGCCCCAGATACTTTGCTGACTGGGTATCAGATGCTTGTCTTGTGTGGTAGGTATAGATAACATAATTTTGTTGAAACATATTGGAAAAGCAGGTAGGTAACATTTTGGCATTAAACCGATACATAAAAAGGGAAGGAGGAAGAAAATGGACATCATCAACAGTAAGACATTGCAGCTTTATAAAGAGAGGGCGTGTATGATCGCGGTAACCAACTCCAGCACCAATGCGAATTGTTTTCTTTTGCAACAAAAGAATTGGGTTTGTGACACTCGTTAAAGTTGCCCAAAGAATATTGCAATATGACATATAAGGTAGAATAAGAGTATTGTACAACATGTAAAGTATTTTATAAGGTACAAGGTACTTAACTTTATACAGTATACCAATATTTCGAGAAATTGGTTTACTGATGTGTTTCATGTGATCATTCCAGTTAAAGGAAAAGTCCACCCCAACAAAAACTTGATTTGAATAAGAAGAGAAATATTCAACAAGCGTAACACTGAAAATTTCATCAAAATCGGATGAAAAATAAGAAAGTTATGACATTTTAAATTTTCGCTTTATTTCACAAAACAGTTATATGCACATCTCGGTCGGTATGCAAATGAGGGAACTGATGACATCACTCACTCACTATTTCTTTTGTATTTTATTATATGAAATATGAAATATTTTGATTTTCTCGTCATTGTCATGTGAAATGAAGTTTCATTCCTCCCTGAACACGTGGAATTCCATTATTTTAACATTTTGTGCTTCAGGCAAACAGGTACTAATCATCAAATTCGTAAAAATTGAAATATTGTACAATTCAAACAATAAAAAACGAAAGAAATAGTGAGTGAGTGACATCATCGACTCTCTCATTTGGATGTAACTGGCTCGTTCATATAACTATCTTTTTTAAAATAAGCGAAACTTTGAAATGTCATAACTTTCTTATTTTACATCCGATTTTGATGAAATTTTCAGCATTCTGTTTGTCTGATTTTTCTCTATTGATTCAAATTAACATTTTTTTGAAGTGGACTTGACCTTTAAGTTGATCATTGATATGGACCTCAAGGAACCTCGTAGATGTCTGTCTTTCCAGCAAAGCATTGTCAAGTTTCAATCTTAAATCATGGTCAGCACATGACTTCCTGCCTTTCAAGTGTACATAATTAGTCTTTTTAACATTTAGTGATAATATATTACTTCGAAACCAATTAGATCATTTCGGAAGTTCGACATTAATGGTGTTTTCTAAGATATCAATATCACGGTTTTATAGGAACACACGTGTGTCATCAGCAAATAATATATAATTCAATGTGTTTGATACCAAATAAATATCATCAATATAAATCAGAAATAATAATGGACCCAATATAGAACCTTGCGGCACACCGCACCTCATAACTGATATACCAGAATTAGAATAGTTATAACATGTGAATGTCTTCTATTTGAAAGATAACTAGTAAACCAATTAATGACATTTGCAATGTCATTATCAGAAGTAAACTCTTTATACTCTATACTTCGAGTTAAGGTAACGATAAGTTACTGATGACATTGACCAAATCAATGCCGATAATTAAACTCAGAGGCAAGTTAGGACAGCAAAAGACCCTCACACTTTGCAGTTTCATCCGTTTATAGGAGACTTTATATGACATTTATTCCACAAAAAATGATGAATATTTCAAATGTGAAGTTCGTAGCAAATGTTGAATGTTGCATCACCTCTCAATAATATAATCTTAAAGATTATTCAAAATCTTTCCTTTCTGCCATATCTTAATCGCATTTTATCACATTTTTGAGATGATGACTTATAATCATTTCATAAGCACCCTTTATCCAGACAATTATGATTCCTTTTTTTAATTCTCATCTCATCTTTAACCAATCAGCAAATGAGTTTTTATTGAATAATATATGGACTGTTTGATTTACCTTCATCATCCTCTGTAATTATATTCACATCATTTTAAACGACTGAAGCAACTTTTCAAGGCTGGCAAAATACGCCCACTCTGTGCGTTTCCCATATTTACACACCGTTTGAAAGATGATTGAGTCATCATTTTGTCTTCAACTCGCTCGCATAGTGATATTGATTCATTTATTTATAACCTAACAAATCCACTTCAGCATAGCCATCGAACAAATTCCTGATAGGTCTTTAGTAATATATACATTTACAGTATATACATATGTATACACTGCCAGTGATGTGATTACACACCTCTTGAAATATGTTTTTGGGCATAACTTTGTCTTCCAAATACTCGCTCGCATATTGATATTAACTGTACATCCTTACTTTACATCCATCGAAAAAAATCGCAAAAGGCCTTTCACTCAAAGATGGTAGAATTATGTACATTATACCCCGTATACATAGCTATTGAAAAGGTGAGTGTCCCCAATTTTTTTTAAATCTTCAGATAGAAATAATAAAAATAATTGGCATTAATATAGCGCTTTATCAATCTACGACTGTTCAAAGCGCTTCACAGTTATTATTTCCCGGTCACTGGATTCATAGCATTTCAAGCAGCCTGTTAGTCGCACACTTGCTAAACCAACCACAGTGATGGTTGTTTCCTACCGGTACCCAATTAGCACCTGGGTGAGAGTGGCAAAGTGTGGATTGACGCCTTGCCAAAGGGCGCTAGGCCATGGTTGGATTTGAACACATGACCCTCTGATTACAAGGCGAGGGTCAGAACTGCTACACCACGGCACTTCCACAAAGGAAAGATTGTACCTTGGTGGGATATAAAGACAAGCAGAATGAAAGTAAATGGTTATAGAGCGTGATGAGAACAGAAGAACCACAGGGAGCCGGTATGTATGTTTAGTATACCTAATTAATTGCCATTATTAGCAAAGCTTGAAAACATGCATTCTCACTCACACAACACTTACATTGCATGGATATTTATAAATGTTAAAAGTATATTGCTATCATCCCCCAATTGCTCGGATCGGATTTACTTTACAGCCATTGATAAAACAAATCGTTAGAGGCCTTAACTCCAAGATGGTAGCATTATGTACATGGACATATACCCCCCAATTATATAGCATTTAATGTGGTGGGTGTCCCCAATTTGAAATTTCAGATCAGTATATTGCTATCACCCCTCTCTCATTGCTCGGATCGGATTGACCCCAGTGTTCATAGTGTTATAAGGGGAATGATGTCTAAACCTGAAACATAGTCTACCCATCATCCCTGGGTCGTCATATTCTTCTCACTCTCTCTTTTTCTGTTTCACCTTCCTCACTCCCACTTTGCTTGAATTTTCAGATCAGTATATTGCTATCACCCCCCCCCATTGCTCGGATCTGATTGACCCCAATGTTATAAGGGGAATGATGTCTAAACCTGAAACAGAATCTACCCATCATCCCTGGGTCGTCATATATCTTACCTTCTCTCTCTCTCTTTCTGTTTCACCTTCATCAATCTCTTTACTTTCTTACTCTCCGTCTCTCTCTTTCGTTATGCCTACCCCTTTATGCCAACCATGCATCATAATATCAATATTCAATACGTTTTCCACCTTCAGCTTCACATGTTTACTCTACATATCGGATTTACGCCAGTGTTATAAGGGGAATGATTTTTAATGCTGAAACATAATCTACCCATCATCCCTGGGTCGTCATATCCATATATCTTACCTTCTCTCTCTCTCTTTTTCTGTTTCACCTTCCTCACTCCCTCTACTTTCTTACTCTCCGTTTCTCTCTTGCTCTCTCTCTCTCCCCTCTAAGCCTATCATGCATCATAATATCAATATTCAATATGTTTTCAACCTCTATTATTTCAGCATCACATGTTTACTCTACATATCTATACCATCCAACAACTGCAATTTGTCCAAGCATTGGAACTTGGCTCGCCAATTTCCATTTATCTTACTATGTTTACTACTTAAATAGTAAATCCGAGTGCCCATCCTGAACTAAATGTTTTAGGTCACCGTGGTCAGTTGAATCTGATCATTATCTGTCCCTCCATATCATGGTGTGTATGGATATCTACATTTCAAATACGGGAATATGTGAAAATATAATATTATGAAATATGTCCTCGCAATAATAGTTTCATCAAATGATATTTAGACCTATTTCCATATAAATGATATATGTTCTTGGATGCAGGAGTTTTTTTTTATATATTTTTTCAACCGTAATGTTTAAAATGGGTGAGAGTTATTAAGTCTTATCAATTTATTTGGCATGATTGCTACAGGTATTTCATTTATCCAAAGATTGTTTCATTCTGGTCATTGTATATCAATAACTCATTGATCCCCAAAAATATCATCGTTTAGAACGTGAGTCTCTTTTCGAATACGAGAATATTATCTCCATTACAAGCAATTATCTTGCCTGATGATGAGATCATTACAGCAGGAGATAAGAAAAGGTAATGTTGCCTAAGCTCCACAGTCGATTGATCAGTCTGAGTCAGTCTAGATGATATAGGGAATGACGTCACTCTTCTCTTCTTCACTTCACTCCCTCTCATCACCTGATCAATCATACACGTATTGTACTCATGATCTGATATCACGACGTAGAGGTCGTCTGTTATAGGATCAACACTTACATTACAGATGACATCACTGTGGAGGATTTTCCTTTGACCACCCTGTCTGTCTATGATTAGTACTCTCTTATTAAAATAGATATGTTGAGCGATGATGTGACCTGATGATAGCACACCTCGCATCCGTACACCCTGTTGATATGTGATGGCATTCACTATCTTACTATCAGCTGGGTTGATGACGTATATCCTAGACTGATCCCAATCAGCAGCGATGATCATCCCACCACTGTCAACAGCTACATACACCGATGATGTATCGCCCGTTGTGTTTCTTGGTATTGTGACGTCATTGATGCGCATCCATTGTCTGTCATACACACTGATGCATCCAGTCAAACTGTCCCCTGTACAACCTTTACAGTATCTACCACATACTATCTTGCCATCATTCAGTAATGCACAGGATCTTACCCATGATGTATCAGTACCTGTTATCACTCTCTGGATGTGTTTAGTGTTTATATCTAACATGTATGTATGTCTATCTAACCAGTCGGTGATGATCACATTACATTCATCTAGGCATCCTGCAATACATGGGATTGTAATTTCATCTTTGACATTGATTGTATCACTAAGCATCCACTCGCCATCATACCCACCAATCCTACCATCATACTTCTCTCTCCCAACACCCTTCACAAACATAACGCCTGATACTCTGTCAGCGATTTGTTTCACATCATTCTTATAAAGTGGTTTCTTTAGCTTATCACTCACTGACATGTTCACACTATGACCGTCTTTAACAATGTTTTTATCGTCTTCTAGTACTGTATCTATGGTCTGTATTGCATTCTCTATTGTTTTTGTGTCATCCTGCAATGATTTCATCAACTCTCTGATCTTCCTATCCTTCTCTTTAACAATGTTATCAATGTCTCTATGAAGACCAATCTTCTTATTGTCCATGTGTCTTTGTCTAATCTGTGCATTTGTATGGATTAATTCTAGGTGTTTCTCTCTCTCTCTTCATTGTTCTTTCGAATCTTCTCATTGATCTTCATAATCTCTTCTTCAAGTAGTTGATTCTGATCATCAAATTATCGGTTGATTTTGTCAGCATCCATCTTCTCCTTGACTTTTTCTATGTTGATCGCCTCATTGATTATGGATTTAACTTCATCTTTCAAAGCTTGTAGATGGGTGTCTGTGTCTTTCGTGCATTGGTCAATTTCACCTTCATACAGGCGACCTTCTTTCAATTTGTCCCTTCCCTTTTCTTTCATACTTGTAAGTTTTGCTTGAAGGTCTCCAATTGCGACATCCATATTTTGTCGCACACATGGGTCTAAATGATCTATTGCACAAAAAGCACATAATGCTTTACCGTGACTTTTACAATATAATTTTACCTTTTCATCATGTTCTTCACAATAAATATTTGGGACACCTCTTTTAACTCTTGCGATGCATCCTTCTTTAGAGGCGCAGTCATCACAGAGTCTCTTCTTCTCCTCCACGTAGTACGTCACATCTGTGATTGATTGACACTCCTTTCCTTCACATTGTTGGTCTGGGGTGAAGTTAGTTGCCATGGTGATCAGAGTAGTGATCTGATGAAAATGGACGACAAAAACATATTTTAAAAAAGGGAAGACAGATAGATAGAGATAGAAAGGGGGGAGGGAGTAGATGGCGTGGTAAAGATTTATAAAGAGGGAGAATTAGAGTGGAGGGGGAGAGAGAATGCAAGCGCAAAAATAAGGGTGATTTGAATGAAGGGGGGGGGTAGAGTTGGAGGGAGGGGGACAGAGTAGCGGTTAAAGAAATAGAAAAAAAGAATCAATAAGAATGAGAGTAAGAATAGGAGAGAGAGAGAGGACGGGAGAGTAGGATGAAAAAGTTATAGAGAGAGAGAGAGAAAGACGGAGAGAGAGGGAGAGAGATAATTCATAATCATAAAAACGACTTCTCTCTTTACGTTGGCAAATCCCTATATTATGAAGAATTCTCTTTCTTTAATCTTAAAAACATCTCAGAATTAACGATGACATAAGTCACAAAGAATATTTCTAATTGTTGTGATAAATGAGTCAACTTTTGTTTTTCACAATTTGACATATTACCCGTTGTGGTGAGCGCTCTCCAATATACCTTATTCACCAAGTATTTGTCGAAGATGGCGTGGTTTCTAATGCAGCGGAAAGTTGAAGGTGTACGCCAGGCTGAAAATGATATAAATTGAGTAGAATAGAAAGAATAATGTCAGACAATTATTATGATGAGAATAGGGAATAATAAAACTATGAAACCCTTCACGGCATGGCTTTGTAAATATAAATCTACCGACCGTCTGGTTGTTATTAACTTACGAAATGAATCTAAGGTGATTTACTCAAGTTTTTTCTCACAAAGAATGAGAAAATAGGATTGACTTTTGATTCAATATGTAAGATCATATTTTTTTCTCGTATCGAACTTAATGTAAGGATCACACAGTCCTTTAATCTAGAATCACTCAAAACAATTATACTGGTATCTATTAGAATATACTTCGTATCTTTCAAACAATGTGTTTCATTTTATCCTTTAACCTAATGTGACGAAATCACATGATTACCTGAATGACCTTTACGCAACCAATGATGTCTTCAAATTGGAGACTTAGATTCAGCGAATTGATAGATATTGTATAGTTATGACGGAAATCGCATTGTTATACGTGCGGAAATTCCACTTTTTTATGAGAATATCCAATTTTGTTATAGATTTTACATTCGGTACTCATCACAAAATAAGTCATATTTCACGTTCTATTTTTTTTCTTTTATTTCCTTCCACTTTTTTTCTTGGTCATGATTTTTTATGGAAGGGGGGGAGGGGGAGACACCGCCGAGCCCCACCCATCTGCATGCCACTGTTCAAAGGCACCATAAGCTTTGTAGCAAGCAACGAAATGAATTGAGAAAAAAATACACTCTCTACCATACTTCGTCTGGTTTTTGATTTTGCTTAAAGAAGGGAAATTCAAAGCTAAAAGAAAACATATAAAAAAGAAACAACAGAACAATCCAAGCAAATAAAAAGTTTTTTAAATGAATTTGGCCGCATAATTAACAAATTATGGCAAAGATAATGAATAAGTTAGATGAAGTCTGATCATCATATTTATTATTTTATGCAATTTTGGCGCAAGCCTCCTTTTTAACCCAAGACAAAAACGTTCCATGTTCCAAATAAAACAATTTTTAATGGCATTTGAAAGATGAAACTTCAGAGCACCTATTAGCACCGAAACATATAGACATCATAATTTGAAACTAAAAAAGTTAGATACTTTTCAAATCTGTCCCGTTTTTTTATGCTCACTGTATATTTGATGTTGGCTACTTACTGTAATTTTAGTAATTCCAGCTGGTATTATATGACGTCACCCTCTATAATGATGTCTGATCAAGAATCGGTCGTCGAGATGTTTCTTTGATGTTACCTTGAATCTTTTTTTTCTCAGGAAAATAAAATGGTTTTAACAACGCATACAAGAGTATCGTCCAAAACGGAAAACCTTTGACACGATCACACCTCCGTACAATGAACAGTAATATTGAAGGGGCGTTTCCTGGCTTGATTATAGACACTCCATAGAGAGACAAAAATGTCACAACCAAACAATTAGTCACATGATGTGGATATCGTCGAGGCAGTGCTTTGACCCTAAAATGATGGAATCATGATGGACCCCCCCCCCTTCCCCGACATTATTATGCCAAAAGTGGCTCATTTTCATACTTTGTCTACAAAGTCTATGGGACATGAAATTTATGTTCAGAAAAAAAACGATCAAAGAAGATTATCTGATGCAAATATTTTTTATTATAAACCAATCATCTTCATGATCTTAGTGACCTTTAAATCATGCTAATGATGTTTTCTTCCTTTTATGATCCACCCCCACCCCCCCCCTTCGAATTTCTCACTCGAACACTCAAAGGTAGCGTGTAGCACCAATACCCCTTGGTGGCGCTCATTTATACTAGGGAAATAAATGAGTATGAATATAAACTAAGCCGAATACATTTTTATTGAATAAGATAGTTGACTATATTCAATGATATACATATCATGATTTGTGTTGATTCAAGAAAAAACGCAATAAAAAAAACTGAATAGATGGGGGGGGGGCAAGCAGCTCAGACTGGCTTTGCTCTGCCTGCTTGGTAACAGTTTGTGCAGAAAACATACATTATTAAAACATTCCTGCCTCAAAGATATTAGATTATCTTTGTTAAAAGTAATCAATACAACTAAAGGGATAAAAATCAAAATGCGGAATGACAGGTATACTATCAAGTAGTCATTTGTTATATGTCACCTACATGGACTTATGAAGTCGATCAATGCTATATAAACGTGTTTCCTTTGTGTTTTGTGTAAATATCGAACTAGCTTTAAATCAAATAGATTTGATTTCTCTGATAACCTTTGTAAATATTAGTGATATATTAGTCCATTCCGTGTAGATTTTGATTACTTAATGAACTTCAAGCCGGCGTCACGGATGATAAATATGATAATTATGTGATAAGATTATGAGTTCATAGATCAAAAGGGTCACTGTGTACATTTTATTATCCTAAGTTTCATGCTTATTTTTTCTTCGAACAATGTATCTCTGCTAGAAAATGTACGTAGACCACACTCTATACACTGAAAGCTATATTACTGTAATATACTCAGTGGCGGATCCAGAGGGGGGCGCCCGGGCGCGCCCCCCCCCCCTATTTTCGCCGTTTTTTTTTTTTTTTGATGGTTATATTTACTGGATTGGTACAATGTAGTCAATTTCAAGGGCTAGATCTAGTCAAAACTATATTTTAACTTACGCTCCTGGCCTTTGTGTTCGCACAAATGCACCTCTGTCATACTGTATTGCAATATGTAAATTCCGGAATTCCAGGGCGCGCAAGTCGAGTGGTTGGAAAGTTGCACCACTTGGATTCGGAAGCTGCAGTGCAGTGATCAGTGTGAAGATGTTGGATTGGATATCATTTTTTTTTTGGTCATGTACGTTTTCACTGAAATGTATAGGTCAGACATATTTGTATTTAATGTAAACTAACTTTTACACTTTCTGGTAGATTCAGAGGCATATTATCCAGGGCGCCCCAACCAAGGGCGCCGGAAGCGGGGGGGGGGGGGGGGGCAGGGGGGCACTTGCCCCCCCAAATAAAATTTTTGGGGGCAAAACGAGATTTTGCCCCCCAATGTGCCTCCCTGAAAGATGAAAAATGATTAATTATTTTAGGACAAAAGTAAATGAAGGCACTTTTCTGCCTGAAAATTGTCATTTCCATTGTCAAAAATGAAAAAATTTTGCCCCTGACGGGGCAAATACATTATCATAGTAAGCCTCGCGTCTTTTGACGAACAGTTCCTCTGTGAAACATAGCTTTGATAAGCCCCTTTTCCATCTTATTACAGTGTGATAACGTTTAACCTTTCAATGAATACATTTCAGACTTAAAGCGAATGGCAAATTGATAGTGGTCCACCAATGATTAGGTTTATAACTCTATGATGCTGGCTGTGTCGTCTGACAACCGCGCGGTCGCCCAGAAACGCTCAGACCGGACCCGATATCACGAACGCGCGTGAACACCTACTCGAACATATCTATGTCATAGCTGTCAAGCCCAGAAACCATAACATCTCGAGAAACTTGTTTCAATTATTTCATTTTCAGCTAAATATAAATTGAGTTAATACAGTGCTAACAAGTCAGTGCCCTAAAGAAAATACCAAGGTCATTTCAACTCAATATAGACATGTTATCAGAAAATTACACACAGAATAATCACGTGCAGAGGATTATAATTCATAATTTGTGAAAATGGTGAATCCCACTCGAAAGCAACTTGAGATCAAATGTTTAGACATGAAAAAATAAAATCATTAGTGAAAGTGTTTTCTTGACCGGACTCATATCATCCGAGATATGAATAAAAATGTAATAAAAGAAAAAAATAAGCGTTACAGTACTGCTCTACCATAAAGAAAAATCTTAAGATATTTTCACAGCCCCGTATTTTCCTCTATTCCTTTTCATTGGCATGATTGGAAGGCGTTTTGTCTGATGCTATTTCAGCTCATTATTATATAGCACTTATGTATTTTAGATTCCAAAACTTCTTCCCAATACCTGTTACTAATCACATCGAGATGGCAGCTATGTTGTATGGTTCATCCCAGTTTTTCTTATGCATGGACGTTTGCAAAATTGTCAGTGAACGGGGCAGCTAGAGGGCACTGGGTTCCACATGAAGATTGGCTGATGGATGGGTTGGGGTGAATGAACCAGATGTGAAATTATTATTATTATTATTCTTACATCGTACTTGTTAATTGTTCTTGTGTAGTATTTATATAAATTTCCATAAAATATAATTTTTACATTGTAAAAGAGAACTGTTGCTCGGCTACCGCCATGAGCGTCTGCTGACGGTGTGTGCGCTCTACAAATATACACTATTAAAAAACAATCCGGGAGTGGGTGGGGCTGCAAGACCTAAATTTTCGAAGAAACTCAATAAGAGCGAGGGGGTTTGTGATGGGGGAGCTTGAAAATTTTCTAGAATAAAATTGAAGGATTTCGTGCACACTTTTGGTGAATTTTGCCCTCTCGATCGGCGGCCCCCGGCTGCGTACGGTCATGTTTGTCATCTTAAAGTCTTTAAAAGGCCTATATTACATTGGTTTGAAACAATTTCGTTTGCAATAAGGCTCGTAATTTGCTGGAACTGCGACCCTGATCATGAAGAAACACCAGTCTGGGTCAGAAGGGAGGAAACAGAAGGAGCAAAAAGAACTCCAAGACTGTTTAATTCTCAAGAAATTTATTTTTGAATGCTCTTAGAAACCCAACTTTTATACTCCATTTTTAAACAAAGTCCTTACCGTGTGGGGTGGGGGGGGGGGGTTCCACAGCCTCTCCCGCTCGATCGCTTTGGTATCTCACACTGTCAAAAATATTGTGCCCCTTCGGGGTTTTGCCCCCCCCCAAAAAAAAAAAATGAAAGTGTTCCGGTGCGCCTGGTTTCATCTAATTTTTACATAAAAAATCACTTTGAAATTTTATTCATTTCTAAATTTTTTTTTTTAGTCTTAAAAATATATTTCAAAAACATTAAATTTCATTATGATTTTTTGTTAGATGCTTGGATTTTTTTTTGCTTTAATTCTGAACTTTCTCTTTCCTTCTTTTTCTATCCTTCTTTCTTCATTCTTCTACCCTTCCTGCTTGCCCGTTTGTTCCATCTATCTTGATTTCCTATTTGTATTTCATGATCTTTTCTCTGTCTCTGTGTTTATTTTTTCTTTCTTTCCTCCTTTTTTTACCTCTCTTTATCAAATTCCCCTTTTTTATTTCCTTCATTCTTTCTTTCTTTAAACTCACTCTCCCTTTTAATTCTTTCTCTTCTTGCATTGTTTTCATTCCCTCCTCACTTCATTCTTTCTCCCTCTCTTTCCTCTTTTCTTTTATTCTTCATTTCATTTTTCCTTCTATTTCTTTCCCTTATTCTTTCTCCTCCAAGCCCCTTAATTCCTTCCTTCCCTCCTCACTGTTTTCCTTCTTTCTTTGTTTCTTTCAAAGAATTAAGGAAACATGTTTTTTCCTTCATGTTTTCTTTCCTCCTTTTTCTTACTTTCTTATTTTCTCTCCTTTATTTTGTCTTTCACACATGTATTCTTCTTCAATTCCTTTCTTTTTCTTTCTTTCTGTATTCAATTTAAAGAATGACAGAAACTTTTTTATTCTTTCTTTCATCCTTTTATTTTAACTTTCTTTTATTTATTTTTCCCTTCATTTCCGCGTATTTTTTTCTTTCTTTCTTCTCAATTCATCTCTTTTCTTTCTCTCCTTCATTCTTCGATCACCCTCCCTTCCACAGGTGAAACATGTAGCCTTCTTTGTTGATCTTTTTTTGTTGATTGTCCCGTATTTCATTTTGTGAAATCTGGTCACCCTGGATAGGGTACAGTGTTATATCCAGGGTTTAAGTTGGTAATTCCATTAGTGTGTATTATTCACAGCGGAGTAATTATCGTCGGAGTAAATGTCATGGAACCGGTCAAAATAATCAGTTGGTGAACATGTATCCGACCGATTAAATCGATCAGTATCGAGCAACGTACTCTATTGTTTCTTCAAAAAGATCTTTCCATTTCAAATACCAATTCGATCTGCAAGATAAAATATTAACCCAACAAAAACTCAGAAGAGCATATCCAGTCACGACACTACGTGTTTCTTTGTCAATCATATCGTACTTTAAGATTTATGAAGTCAAGATATGAAGAGTTTGCATGCAAAAATGGACTAAACCCACTTTTGCTCATTTTTCACAAATCAAATCTATTGCAAACTTCCTTTCTAGCGGCAAGTGAGGGCGATATCCCAGAACTTCAAATTGGAGCATCGCTTCCAGATTTCCAGGGTAGGTGATGCACCTTCAAGAAGCTAGCGAGGTCTATTTGGTCTGTCTATTTGAAGACAACGTTTTTATTTAACAAAAAAAAATTGTTTCCATTCAGGCGGCCCTACGTTTAAGAGTCATCAAAAAAGGTACCAGAAATGACAATAACGAATTCTCCTAGATATATTCAATTTGATACGAGCTTTTGATATTTACTATAACTATTAATATTTTTTTATTTCAAGTTATTGCTCTATCAGGGAATTTTCTACATGTTACTACGTAAGGAAAGAGAGAAGTACCATCATATTTACGTTAATTCTTGTATTCATTTGTTAACCGTCGGGACTTTTCATGTAAAACATCGGACTCAATTCAATAAAATCTTATAAAATATATTGCATTTTCATGATCTTTTTAACTGTAATTTTTGTTACCTAAGATTCTTAAACATCGTAGAAGAACTTCTAATCTATGGAAACATAGATTTATGAAGAAGCAAAAGACGATTTAGTCCCTTTCGCATGAAAACGGAAATTTCATTTCCAATTTTAATGGAATACTTGAAACTTTTTGGTATTTGGACTTCGATGTATCAGATGCATATCGTACATGTCTATATAAAACACCCCGCACATGACACCTTTACTTTCCTTGAGTTGTCAATAAAAGTGTCATAATCACAAGCGAGCCTGTATTGTGTCGTCTTGATATTGTCTTTTCTACCCCCTTCTTGTCTGATAGCAATTACCTTTTCATAATAGGCTACATGTAGTTCGACCCGTAGAAGCTTTGTGGTATTTATTTGTCACAACTTACATATTCACTCTAGTAGCATTAATAATTTACACCATTGCATAAAGAAATATGAAAATATGCACTTACTTTCAATATACCAAATTCCTTCCACCATAAATCAGATACAGCAACCTTTGCAGTTATAAAATGGTTGTTTGAAATGTAGAAGAAATTCAGCGAGAGGTTTAAAGGAAAAGAAAGTAGAAATAAAGTTTAAATTTCGGGAGTCACTCAAAGAGTTTCCCTTTAAAATTAGCTAGTGTAATAACTTTTGCATTTTTAATACCATTTTTTTTAGTTATTACTTCTCTCGATTCCAATCCCGCCCAATTTGCACCCACACTCACACACATCTTCTCTCTCCACTCTAGTAACATTCCCCTTCTACATCTATGTCCTTCATCTACATCTATCTCTCTCTTGAACTCCATCCATCTTTCCTCTCTCTCTTTCTCCCACACACACACACACCCTCGCATGCTTACACACACACACCCTCTCATGCTCACACATCTTCTATCTCCACTCTTGTAACCTTTTCTCTCCCCCCCCACTGCATATCTGTTCTTCATCTACATCTATCTCTCTCTTGTGAACTCCATCCATCTTTCCTCTCTCTCTTTCTCCCACACACACACACACATACCCTTACATGCTCACACAACACTCACTCACACATCTTCTATCTCCACTCTTGTAACCTTTTCTCTTTCCCCCCTTCTGCATCTCTGTCCTTCATCTACATCTATCTCTCTTGTAAACTCCATCCATCTTTCCTCTCTCTCTTTCTCCCACACACACACACACATACCCTCGCATGCTCATACAAACACACTCACTCACACATCTTCTATCTATACTCTAGTAACATTCTCCCCTCCCCCTCCTTGTATCTCTGTCCTCCATCTACATCTATCTCTCTCTTTTGGACTCCCCTTCTTTTCTCACACACACCCTCACATATCCACTCATACACACACACCTCTCCACTCTAGTCATTCTTCTTTCACTTATTCACACTCTCTCTCTTTCTCTCATTTTTCGCTATATAAACTGTGACATGAATGATTATAACAGTGCACCTCTCTCTATCTCTCTCTCTCTCTATGTATCATCATTAACCAATAGTAGTTTCTTTTAACTTAATGAATTAAATCAATTGCACGATAAATCACTTAAGGTTGCAGTATGTTGTTGGGAAATTGATTGGTTTCATAAACATATACCATAGATAACAGATACCTCAGACAAAAAAAAGCCGATCAGTGTAGTTTTATTTTTCACAAACGTTCAAAAGATTTCAGATATTATGGAACAAAGCAAACGACATTGTACGTGTATGTCTGCATTCAGCCATAAAGAAGTGATTTAGCAACCGGGTCCAATGTACAACATCTACGATCAGCGGCCCGCTAACACAAATTTACGATCAATTATTGTTCCTTGTAAGTATTGATTCTGGTTGGTTCATTGTGATTATTATGAACAATTATGTACATTCAACCATGATCTTGATTTGCCATTGCCACTTACGATTGATCGCATATATTTTTGTGAAATGATGACCGATTTGGTTTCCAAATCCCGGAGGGGCCACTTACATTGATGAGTGGATACCATGCGCGACCAAAAAAGCACGTAAAAAGGATGTCTTTTTCACGATAGGGCACGTTACGTACGTAACGTGATAAGGGTGTCAAAAACACAAAAATAATGAAAAAAGGATATCTATTTCGCTGGGAAAATTATGTGTTTAGGGTCGAATTTGCGGGATGATAAAACAAAATTAAATTGTTTTATAAAGGATGTCGTTTTTGCCCCAACACTTCGTGTTCAGAGTCTGATTTGCGCGAGGTGTAGAAGGTGGGGTCGTATAAGGTAAAGCCGACGACCGAAGGACCCGTAACAATAAAACATTCCTGTTCTTGTTTGGGGGTTAATTTCAGAAATATTTGCCAAGAGTATCGTTTTGTTCCCAATACTTGTTAAGGGTAGGGTTTCACACGCCAATACGTGTTAAGGGGTGCATTTTCGGAATATGGAAATTACGTGTTTAGGGTGCTTTTCGAGACCCCATGGTCGCGCATGGTATCCACTCGTGAATGGAAGTGCCCCCCCCCCCTGGGTTCCAAATACAATACTCGTGCTCAAAGTGTGTGAACAATTGCTCCCAATAAGCAAAGATACTACAAGGGGAAGATCGGACAGTACATAGAACGCGTAATGAAACGCTTGGGAAGAGCGCCCCACAGCGTTGAGTAAGTAACGACCTTTTTTTGATCTTTGCGTATCGCGAGATAGTTGTGTACAAAACATATGAGAGAAATGGTGAAGGGTTGAAGGGATAGACTATTTTTACATTTCAAAAAAAAATTTCTTCCAATTTTTCCCCCTTATATTTGAGATGAGTATATTTCAGATGTTTCTTGGTAAGAAAATATGGAAACATGTTCACGAGCCACTCTCTCATTCCCCCCACATGTTTTATACACAGTCGCGTGCCGACATGCGAAGATTTACTTACTCAACGCTGTTGGGCGCCCTTCCCACAAGCATTTATCGAGCGTTTCAAAAAATCGCCGAAGTGTCCGATCTTCCCCTTGTAGTATCTTTGCAATAAGCCAGTTCGTAGTTCCTTTCTGCGCATGATAAAAAAATAATAATTAAAAATAAAAAAATAAAATAATAATAAAAAAACGCGCCTCGGAATAGAATATTTCTAGATAGATGGTGCTATATAAATGCCTATTATTATTATTATTATTATTATGATCAAAAGATTCTGCGCATGATCAGAGGAAGGTCATTTGTGCTAAAATAACATGGTGGTTTAAAATCTAATGGGATAAGCACCAACTTTGATGTTTTGATTATTCATTTATTCTTTTGAATTGTGATTTTCATTTACCTCCAAAAACAAGAACAATGCGTCCACGAACGACTGGTATTTCAGTATTTCACAGTTTGCCAAGTACATTGTGCAACATGCTATGATATGCATTCAAAGTAGGAATGCAACAAACACCTTCATTAAGTGTTCATTGGTCTGCTATTCTAGTCACCTGGTCTATTCAATTTCTTCATCCTGCGATGTAAGGCATGCTTACGTAATATTTTGCTTTGAAATCTGCCTAACATATTGAAAGAAATGAAAGGTCATATGACCAAACTTGTCCCTGAAGTAACTACGAACTGGTCTATTATTATTCGAAATCAGCTTGCTCAAAATACACACTGAAAAACGACAGAACACTGTGATTTAAAGCCAACTATTCCTAAAGGATTACGCGCAAACGAATCAAAGTGATATAGAAAATAAAAGAATTTATTAAAGTTAAAATTCTTTTGACGCCAGGCAGGTTTTCTGAAAGGCTACAAAAAACCCGAGATATATATATCATAAAATGTTAAACGGAAATATATCAAATACAATAATTTTTCAAAGTTTGTGGCTTAAATGGCCAGGTACTCAACTTTCCTCTTAAACATTTTAAATAAACAAAAATGAATTTTCTAAATTACAACTCATGCGATTAAATATACAGTGGTGCTTAAACGTGAGTAAACCCCACCAGAATGTGCACTGGTGTACGTCATGTGGATTGTTAATCAAACTATATTAAGTTATATTTTGTCAGCTGACTGCACAATAAAATATCTAAAAGATTGTAGAATTTGACAACTTTCAAATATGTGTTCATTTCCTGGTGGTTTCACTAACTTTATAGCACCACTGTACTTCCTTTTATCAGATAATATATCGCATTAAGGATTAGTAATATTTACACCAAGCGCTTTTCATAAGAATGATACATTATAGGCTTTACATAAAACATTGAACATAACATTAACACATTATATAATCATTTGATATATCTTATCAAAATTACATTGATAATTCTCTCTCATACATACGGTGTGATGGTTTTAAAACAGTTTTCTATATGGGCATCATTACTGTCTTCTGTATGCCTATTTCATCAAATATATAACGTAACAAAATTAATTCCAACCTATTGCAGATACAGTTGCTGAATATATCATCACTTGAGGATATTTTTGAAGCACAAACAGAGGAACCAATATAAACAAAAATATTAATGTCATTATCTTAAAAGCTAAAATTAATATCCTGGAGCGCAACGCATAAAACTGATATTTAAGAAAACAATTTTTGCTAAAAACCATAAGTATTTAAAAAAAATTTCAGTACTTTTCTGCACGACGCTTTACTGACCAATAAGGTTCGACGTAATTCTTACCACGTGATCTCAGCGCTATGATGAAGATGAAAGAGCTTCAAATTTGCTTAGGATAAGAACGTTATCCTTATAATTGAATTAATTTTCAAATTAAACTCACAACAAGCATTGTGATTTCTAACAAATTGATAGATTATGAGGTCATGTAACATGATTTTCATAATATCATATCATTTAATACGTACAAACTAAAACCTCTTGCGAAGAATGATAATCTCACCGACCAATATTATTAACAGAATCAAGAATGAATTAATTCAACATTTCTACGCAAATATTGTTCGTTACCGTTCATCTAAAGTTAATAAAATGCAATCAATAACAGCATTCTATGTACAATTGTATGTTACTTTTAATAACAGATTATAATTTTTATACTAGTCATTGTATTCTGGGCCATCATCTACACCATTATCATTAATATTATCACCATCGTCATCATAATCATCACCATCATCATCATCATCATCATCACCATTACCATCGTCATCATAATCATCATAATCATCATTTTCATCATAATTGTCACCATCTCGAGCAGTATGGCATCATGAATATAAAGAATAAGGTATATATATGACTTATGTTAAAAAAACATTCACTTAAATAAGTCCCATGTATCAGAGAAATACACATAATTTCCCAAATATATGTTTATATTGTGCATAAAAGATTGAACCAATTTGCAGTTTGATTTTGCTATTTAGCACCCATTTTTACATGATTATATACATGCACAAACACTGAAATTTCAGAGTAAATATTCAAAAGCAAACTTTTATTTTAAAATTCACCATTTTCAGTAATATTCTATAGTGGGTATGCCTTTCATAAAGGTTTTTTAAAAAATGGCTAAATGTATTTCGTGGGAATAATATGATTTTCTCATAACTTTATCAAGTGTCAGTGCACTGGTTTCTCAGTATATAAATATGTCAAAATATAGAATACATCATGTTGAAATAACATTGTACAATCGTTTAACCCTCTTTGTAACTGGTTTCACAAACTCTATTGACCTACTGCACATAAACATGACTATGGAGTATAAGGGATTAATGTCTATTGTTGAAACAGATTCTCCTTATCATCCCTGGCCAACAATCTTATCCGTTTTCTTCCTTTCTCTCGTTCCTTCCTTTTTGTCCGATCTTCTCTCCTTTACCTCCCTACCCCCCGCTCTCTCTCTCTATCCCTCTCTCCATTCCAGTCAACCATGCAACATAAGCATGTGTAATATCCGTATGTCCCCCTTTAATATGCATCGCGTATATTTATGTTTCATATCTGTATTTGCAATTAGCAGTCGGCTTAATTGGCACGCCAAGTTTTTTCATTTCATCTTATTACGTTATCATATTTACTTTATATACACCGTTGAATTCATTAAATCTTCGAGTACATTTTTTCCTTTCATTGAAAAAAAATGATACTAACGGAAAATATTTTTAAGGAAAACGCACTCGGCCGGTATGTTGATTACGCTGATACAAGTGTATAAACTGTGCATTATATGTCCTTCCTACTACATAGTTGTACCATTATCTTTAGTCACGTACTTAACATTTTTCCATATAGTATTTTTCCCGCCACTCCTCGAATTCATCACTATATTTACAAGAACCTTTTTGTGTACCAAACGCTCAATGTCTCTATCCAATTAAGCATTGTCTCAAAGCGGATAACCAAATTCATTGTTTGACTTGTAAACGGTCTGCTGGTGAAGATATGCCAAAAGTTTGTACTGTACCTTCATTTCATGTAAACTCAATGTAATCAATTTGCATTATCTCATCCCCAGGTTTCAATCACTATGGCCATGATGGCATGGTTATGCACCACTGATCACTTCCCACTCCTCAATGAAACTTTCGATTAAACAATAGTTGGCGGGTTCGTGTAGTCACTGACCTTGTCGTCCCCACCAGTCTTTTTGACAGTGCTTATCATTCTTTAAATCAATTGTTTGTTTGTTTTTGTACTGCAACATTTACTTCAGCTACTCTAAATGATCGAAAACTTAAACAAACTTTTATGTTCGTTTATGACTGTCTTAGCAGTATTTTGTTTTTCTAAGATGTGAGATACGTAATCGTTTCTGGCTAATGGATCTGACATCATGTTTGCTTTTTTCCCTTTTCATTTTTCTTAATATACATCTCTCAAGCATATCAACTCATGTCCTTTCAAAACAGTTTTTTTACCGATAGAAAGCACTGTAAATAATGAAATGTTCGATATAGCTGAATTTAAGCTCTGTTTGTTAATTATGTCTTGTCTCGATTCCCCCTTTGTTAATTCTAAGTATTGCTGCTGAAATTGTTTTATTGTATTTTTTTTGGTGGTCGGGCTTTGCTCTTCTGCCTATTCATCATTGACCAAGATGGGTCTTATTCATTTTGTACTTGTATATTATGTTCCAATTGCTGATACACGAGCACCACTTTCAAACATGAACACACCTTCACGCACACACACAATCACCTGCACCACTTGCACACTTGCAGTTGACCTCTCTCCAAACATGCCAAACCTCCGGTACTTTACATTTTCACGCCCCCCTGTCTGAGTCACATACCTTTACCCCGGACATCATTATTGAGAATTCGCAAGATAGCAAATATTACACTCCCCAAGAATTTAATAACAAATTTAATAATACTTCAGACAATATTTCACTTTTTCATGCAAACATACGAAGTATAAATAAAAACTTTGAATATTTAGTTAACCTCTTACACTCATTAAACAACTTTCCCTTTTTCGTAATTGGCTTAACCGAAACATGGTTACATGAAAATTCCCCTGATATTTTTAATCTACCTAATTATAATTTAATAAGGACTGACCGTAAAGAAAGAAGAGGTGGTGGCGTTGCCTTGTATATTTCACATAATCTTAAATTCACAGTTCGTTCTGATGCAAAATTATCTCATGCATAGTCTTTGTTCATAGAGATCGAAAAAACTAGTTCCAAAAACATCATACGATTGGTTTATAGACCCCCTAATTCAAATACAGACCTCTTTCATGATGAATTAGAACAATTTCTTTATAAAATAGGGGATGAAAACAAACATATTTTTCTACTCGGTGATTTTAATATTAACTTCTTGCCATCAATCGATAATAATAATGCAACTAATTTCATGAAATTGATGTACTCATTTGGCTTCCTTTTTATCATTAATAAACCCACCAGAATTAATTTAAATTCATCAACTCAAATTGATAACATTTTTTCGAACATCCATAATAGCAAAGCTATCGGAGGGATCCTCTGTTCTGAAGTTTCGGACCACCTACCTATATTTTTAACTTGTAAATGTAAACTATCTTACCCAAAATCCAAAAAAGAATATTTCTATCGTAAAGAATCTAAACAAAATATTGAACTATTAAAGCAAGATTTATTTTTAGAAGATTGGGAAGACGTTTACGATGAAGTAAATCCCAACATTGCCTACAATCACTTTAATAATAAATTAAAACATTATTACGAAAAAAATATCCCTTTAGGTAAAGCTAAAACCAAACGTAATAAACCCCAAAATCCTTGGATAACAAAAGGTCTACTGAAGTCAATACAGACACGCAATCGACTCTATAAGTCCCATTTGCGCAATCCAACTGATAATTCCTTAAAAACATATAAAATATATCGTAATAAACTAACTAAATTGATTCGAATATCCCGAAAATTGTACTATACTAACAAAAAAAATAATGCCAGTGGTAATACAAATATAACTTGGAAAATTATTAAAGAAGTCTTGGGTACAAAAACCCACCCTCCACCTAATGATAACATTACTCTCAATGGATCTAAAATACTTCACCCCAGTCTTTATGCAAACTCATTCAATTCTTTTTTTACGAATATCGGACCCGAATTAGCAAATAAAATAAATACTCCCAATGCACATTTTGCAGATTATCTGTCAGATCCAAATCAGGAGTCTCTTTTTCTAACCCCAACGAACCCTTCTGAAATTGTCAACATTGCCCGTACCCTTCACAGTTCTAGATCTTCTGGGTCTGATGGCATCAGTATGTTTTTACTTAAGCAAATAATTCACCCTCTTGCTAGCCCCTTGGCTCACATATTTAATAACTCCTTATCTCAAGGCGTTTTCCCAGATTTATTTAAGATAGCTAAAGTCAATCCAATTTTTAAGAAAGACAATCCTCACGAAATAAGTAATTACCGTCCCATCTCTTTACTTCCAACAATATCAAAAATTCTAGAAAAAATAGTATACACAAGACTTTACAAATTTATCAACAAACACAATATTCTAAATTCGAATCAATATGGTTTTAGGAAATATTATTCAACAGACTCGGCTTTACTTCAAATTTATGACAAAATAAGTAATGCCATAGCAAATAAAGAACACGTAATTGGTATTTTTTGTGATTTAAGTAAAGCATTTGATACTCTTAACCACGATATTTTACTCTCTAAACTCAATCATTATGGAATACGAGGCCAATCTCTCTTATGGTTCAAAGATTACTTGAACAATCGAAGGCAATATGTCACTTTTAATAATAATGACTCTGATTCTCTTTTAGTTCAATGTGGTGTTCCACAGGGTTCGATTTTAGGTCCTCTTTTATTTTTACTCTATATTAATGATATTATAAAAACCTCCTCTATTATGTCATTTGTCTTATTTGCTGACGATACAAATATATTTTATTCCCATCAAGACCTTAATTCATTAAACTATGTAGTAAATCGTGAAATTTACAAGGTGTCCAACTGGTTTAAGGCCAACAAACTTTCTTTAAATACAAAAAAGACTCATTTTATGTATTTCAGACATCAATCTCATAATATCAACACACCAATTTACATTAACATTGACGGTACACCTTTAGAACAGAAAACCAATTCAAAATTTTTGGGTGTAATTATGGATGAATTTCTGTCTTGGAACCAACACATACACCATGTTACAATGTGCGTTTCAAAAAATATTGGAATCATTTCAAAGTTAAAATTCCTTCTTCCTCATAAAACTTTATTCTTATTATACAATTCATTAGTTCTTCCATATATATCATACTGTAATATCGTTTGGGCAAACTGTGGCTCTTCAAAACTAAACTCTATATTTAAACTACAAAAAAGAGCTATCCGTATGTGTACAGGCTCACATTACTTGGCTCATACTGACCCATTGTTTCACAAACTCAAAACATTAAAAATCTTTGATATTAATAAGATTCAAATTGCTATATTTATGTTTAAGTATTTTAATAATCAACTTCCTCAGTCTTTTAATAATATGTTTAGATTCAACAGGTCTGTCCATTCCTACCCAACCCGCATATCTGGAAACCTCCACCTCACTAACCCCAAATTATTAATAACCCACAAATCCATTCGACATTACGGTCCCGATATTTGGAACAATCTTCCAGACAATATCAAATCATGTTTAACAATCTACTCCTTGAAAGCTAATATTAAACGTAACATTATTACATCTTACGCAGCCCCCTCTTAAACTTAATATCTCAACTGCTCTCTGCCGCACCTGCACCTACACCTGCACAGCACCCACTTGATCAATGAAGAACTATTACGTACCTTTTATGAGGCCTCCATCATCATCAAGCCTAATCGCTCACGATGGCGGTCTCCTGCATTCATTTATAACCTTGTTTTGAAAAAATATATAACACATCTTTTTTTTGTTAATATTTATTTACAATATTTATACTATGCGACTATTATTTTGTTATGTATTACCTTTGTAAATATTGTATATATGTATTTTGTAATTCTGATATTGATGTGAATGCAGAAATAAATAAAATGAAATCAAAAAATCTAGGCTAAAAATGGAATACTTCATGCGACGGTCTCCGTAATGTTTGCATTGAATAGGTCACAATTACTAAATCTACATTTTTTTTTTCGCGACCATAGAGCAGCATGGATTTGTTTTGATTTCGGCCCTCAAACCCGGGACAAAATCCACCCGAATCGTATTTATTTCAGCTGATAATATTTTGTAAAGATGAATAATAGCAATGGCTTCTTCTCAACCTTCACATGGTAAACAATATTTGCTCAGAAATCGTGCGGTTGGGTCGGATTCTGGTTCTGAATATTCAACCACTATGTCTTCAACGTCGACGAACATAACTGAGGAAGCGCAAGAGTCTACGTACAGATCTTGATGGTTTCGCTCAGCAAGTACTAAGTAAGTTAGATACATTGAGTAGCGGAATTTTGAGTATTCAACAACAGATTAAGACCATTAACTCAACCCTAGCCGATTTACAAATCTCAGTACAAGATACAGCAGATAGAGTGACTGAAATAGAGCAAGTGAAAATACCAAATGTTGAGAAAGAGGGAAAGGATGTTGCCAAGAGACTGACTGATGCCATTATAGCATTGGAAATACATGACCGTAAACAGAATCTATTGTTTTATGGAATCCCCACCACAAGCACCAACAAGTCCCAGAAGAGAGCAGTCACCGAATTACGCAGCGCCATTTCCAAGCTTGGATTTTCGCCCCAGCAAGCGAAGGATATCCCGATAGTGACCGCCCACCGCATACCCCGAAAGATTCAAGCTGAGAAAGCTCGATCTGATGCGACACCATCAACACCGGATCCGATCATCGCACGATTCGTAACAATGTTCGACCGTGACTCCATACTCCAAGCATACTACGAACAGCAGCAAAA
Source organism: Lytechinus variegatus (assembly GCF_018143015.1). NCBI lineage: Eukaryota > Metazoa > Echinodermata > Echinoidea > Temnopleuroida > Toxopneustidae > Lytechinus > Lytechinus variegatus. The sequence goes on from NC_054745.1 coordinate 47,093,664, forward strand.
ACTTCCCCCTGGAACCAAGATGCCTTTCACTCTTCGCACAGATCTTCCTCCTAAATTGAAAGAGAAGCGTTACAAGTTGGAGATTAGTGCTTATAGGCTGAGGAAAGAACAAGGAAAATCTACCAGAATTCGACTAGTAGGAACTGATCTTTCTCTTGAAACACGTAACAAAGGCCAAAAAGAAGCACCATGGGTAAAACATGTTGACTAAATTATGGCAAGCCTGTGCCTACCGATATGCTGACATACTACATCTGGATAGATAGTATTTTCGTGACACTTTTTTATAGACTATACCAAGATTTATAGATATCTTTTGAGTTGAATTTCAAAGTCAGCTATTATTCACTTTAAAGTGAAAGTTTATTTCTAAACCATATCAATAATATTTTGCTTTCATTTGATATTACATCAAAAATCGATCATGTTTTTTCTGATTCACTGTTGGCTATTCGGCCGGAGAGTATAAAGCTCTGGCTGGGGCAGTTAATGGTGGGTCGGGTAAATGTGACTCATGCATGGTGTATTCTGGTTTATTACAACTTTCTTTGGTCAAAAATAAAGCAAACTGGGATTTTCTACAAACTTATGCAAATAAACTGAAATTTGCTTATTGCTGTTCATGTACATCTCAGTGTGCCTGCATGTAGATGAAAAGAAAAAAGTGTTAAAACTAGTCAAAGGACCAAAGTAACATGCATGAAGTAAGAAAATTGTTAAAGCTAGTCAAAGGACCAAAGTAACAATGTCATGTATGAAGCAAATTGTTAAATCTAGTGAAAGGATTAAAGTAATATGTATGAAGTAAATAACTTCATAATGTTTTCATTTAAGAAAAACAATGGTTTAAAAATTTATTTTTAGCTTTAATTTATTCATTTATTTTGCTTATGCATTGGAGTAACCATGGGTGCATGGGTAAGGAGTACCTACAGGTATACGCATGCAGTGAAAAGTATTCAATATATTTCAGGTCTGATATTAGAGACTATACTATATTTGCAAATTCTTTTTCAGGCCTCACCTGTTTTTAATGTAATTTACATTATTTGAAATTACTAATGACATGTCTTGTGCAGTGACAAAACGTAAACTACTCTAAACATGTCTATCTACACATGCATACCATTTTCTTCTCCTCGCTGCATATTGCAATGTGAAGGCCAGTATGATATTGGAAAGGTCTTATGATTTGAGAAGTTAAGAAAGTTACTTATTATTTCAGCTGTAAAGTATTATGAAAAGTTGTGACTTTAAGTGGGTTGGATACCTTGTCACAATGTCAAGTTTTATGGAAGGATTTTACATGTATGTTGTATACAAGATACTCATTTTGATGCAGGATTATCTGACATAATCAAACAAGAATGGAATGGAAAAGGATTTTTCAGTTTTGGAAATACACAATCAAGAGGAACTGCCATTCTATTCAATCCTAAACTTGATTTTACAGTAAATCAAACAAAAATAGATCCTGAAGGAAACTGGGTAATTTTGGATTTGGTAATGGTTTCACTGAAATTCACATTGATATCATTGTACGGACCAAACGAAGATAATCCTGATTTTTATGAAAAGATAGGGAAAATTGTAACTGATTTTGATAATCCGCATATCATTATATGTGGTGACTGGAACTTAACACAGGATCAAAATATGGATAACTATAATTATGTAAACATAAACAACCCCAGAGCTAAGGGAGTGGTTGAAGAATTAAAAAATAAATTTGAATTAATTGATCCATGGAGACAACAAAATCCATATGTTAAACGTTTTACATGGAGGAGAACATCTCCAGTAAAACAATCCCGTTTGGATTTCTTTTTGTGTTCAAAAGAGCTTTTGTCTATTTTAAAAGAAACAGATATATTGCCTGGTTATCGAACAGATCACTCAATGGTCACTTTAAGTCTTAGATGCTCTGATTTTGCAAGAGGTAAGGGATACTGGAAATTTAACAACTCCCTCTTAGAAGATCAAGCGTATGCAATCTTAGTAGTTGAAAAAATTATTGATCTTAAAAAACAATATGCTGTATCTCCATACATAAAAGAGAAAATTCAAGATATACCAAGTCAAGACCTGCAGCTAACTATAAATGACCAGTTGTTTTTTGAAGTCTTACTAATGGAAATAAGAGGTTCAACAATATCTTATTCTGTGAAGAAGAAAAAAGACATGATTGAAGAAGAGGATTTGTTAGAAAAGAATATACAAAGATTAGAAAGTGAACTGAGCTTTAATCCCAACAGTGATCTAGAAAGACAAGTATTAGAAAAACGTATTCTACTTCAAGAAATAAGAAATGTGAAATTGAAAGGTCAAATGATAAGAGCACGTATAAACGCCATTGCATATGGAGAAAAACCTTCCAAATTCTTTTTAAATTTGGAGAAGAAAAGAAATGTTGAGAAAACTATGTCGTCTATAACTTTGAGCAATGGATCAGTTGTTGACAACCCAAAAGAAATAACAGATGAATGTAAAAAATTTTATTCAAATTTATATTGTAACAAAGATCATACTTTAGAAACAGAAAGTTTTCATGACAGGTTAAAGAATTTGGAGATAAACAAATTAAAAGACCATAACATGAAAAGACTAGGTGGTCCTTTAACATATGAAGAAGTGACTGAAAGTCTTTAAAAAATGAAGAATGGGAAGGCCTCTTGTTCGGACGGATTTACAGTAGAATTCTTCAAGTGTTTTTGGAAAGAATTGGGACATTTTTATGTCAGAGCAATTAACTATTCTTATAAGACAAAGAAGCTCTCAAATTCACAAAGATTGGGAATTATTTCTTTAATACCCAAAGGAGAGAAACCTAGACAATATTTACAAAACTGGAGACCTATAACTCTTTTGAACACGTCATATAAAATTGCATCTTCTGCTATAGCCAATAGAATTAAAAATATATTGCATGAAATTATCCATGAAGATCAAAAAGGGTTCATGAAGAATAGATATATTGGAGAAAATATTCGTATTATTTATGATACTCTCCATGAAACTGAAGAATTAAATACTCCTGGGATGTTGTTATTACTCGATTTCGAGAAAGCTTTTGATTCAGTTTCACATAATTTTTTATACAAAGTCTTACAAACATTTAATTTGGGGCCTTCCATTCATCAGTGGATTCAAACGTTTTATAATGAAAATATGTCTTCAGTATACATAAATGGTCATTTGTCAGAACGTTTCTTTATAAATAGAGGCTGTAGGCAGGGTGATCCCCTTTCCTCTTATTTATTTCTGTTATGTGCTGAAATTTTAGCAGTTATGCTTCGTCAAAATGATTGTATTAAAGGAATTGATATTAAAGGAAATATTCGGAAAATTACTCAGTATGCAGATGATACAACCCTCTTTTTAGATGGTTCGAATGAATCTCTGAACAGTGCACTTTCTGTTATTGCGATTTTTTATTCACTTTCAGGATTGAAAATTAATGAAGGTAAAACTAAAATTGTTTGGATTGGATCGAAAAAATATAGCCCATACAGAATTAAAACAAAAATGAAACTCTCGTGGGTCGATGATGGCTGTTTCACTTGTTTAGGTATAAACTTTTCTTTAAATTTAGATAATATTGTATCTCTAAATTACATACCTGCCCTAAACAGGGTGAAGCGCCTAATTCAAGTCTGGTCAAATAGAAACATAACCCCACTAGGTAAAGTAACTCTTGTTAAAACTCTTTTTCTTTCACAATTTAATTATTGAATTTTGTCTTTACCAAATCCATCACCTGTGTTTATAAAAGAGCTGGAAAGGGTTCTGTTCAGTTTTTTGTGGAATAAAAAACCTGATCGTATCAAAAGAATTCAGATTTGTAATTCCTATATGGAAGGTGGTGTGAAAATGGTAAATATTGAATGTTTCTTTATGTCGTTGAAATTAACCTGGATACGAAGAATGCATAATGGATTCATGGATAATATATGCTTCAATTCTTTTTTGCATGCCATCCCTTTTTCAGACTCCATTTTTTTACTTTATAGTCATGGCTATTTAGAAAAGTTTGTTGATACAATAACAAACCCTTTTTGGAAAGATGTACTCTCCTCATGGTGTATTTTTCGGAAAGCAAATAGATGTTCCAGTAGAAGAGAATTCTTTTCTGAACTCCTATGTCATAATGAAGACATAGTTATTAACAGAAATCTAGTTAACTTTTAGGCACTGGAGTCAAAAGGGTTTAAGATTTGTCAACGACTTAATAGGAAAAGATGGTCAGGTTTTAAGTAGACAAAGAATTATTGAAGTGTACAATGTTTCCATTGATTACCTTACATATTTCATTATAAAACAAGAGATCAGTGAAAAGTTAGAGAATTTTTCGCAACCTGATAACGATTTTGTGAAGTTAACCACTCCATTGAGACCAAATGTCATTACTGTATTGATGAAGCAAAATAAAGGTTGTAAAAATATTTATGTTCCATTGGTGAAAAAAAAGGTATCTAATAACTTTCAAAGAAAAAAAATGGGAAGAGAGAATCGGAAAACAATTCTCACTGGAGAAATGGCGTTGTTTTAATTCTATACCGTTTCAAGTAATGACAGATGTTTCAATCAGGTGGTTTCAATATTGCTTAATTAACTGTATTATTCCAACGAATTTGTATTTGTGCAAAATCCAAGCTAAAGCAAGTAGTACTTGTACTTTCTGTACCTCCCAAGTTGAAACTATTGAACATCTGTTCTTTGAATGCCACTTAGTTAAAAAAGTATGGGCATACTTTGAAAGGAGACTGTTTGAAAGATGCAAATTAGTATTAAAATTAACCATGGAAAATGTTCTTTTGGGAATTACTCCCATTAAATATAATAGAGCCTTAAATACACTGATTATTTGGATAAAATGGATGATATATAAAATCAAATTAGCTGGAATTCGTCTTATGCCACAGAAAATCCTCAACGAGTTAAGAATTATTTTTTGTACGAAAAAGCTATTTCATGTGAAAATATGCAGCAAGCATCTTTTGAAAAGTGTTGGTCAAATTTTATTAATCTTTTCGACTAATGTCGAAAAGATTTTCAACGGTTTGCGAGATACAATTTTGCATCTTTTTCTTTCGTTCTCTACATAAATTAAAGCTATGTTTTTGCTTTTGGTACCGTAAATGATTCATTTTGTAATAAGACTGTATTATCAGCTTTTTATACTGTTAAACACTCACTTTCTGATTATTTTTGTACATTGACTGAAAACAAATGTAAACTGAAGCCATATTGATTGTGCAAGCAGATCTACATGTAAACTGATTGTATATTGAATAAAACACCCTACTGTGGGTGAAAAAAAGTTGGAAAAAAAAATACATTGAATAGTATTCCAATCAATTTTGTCAGTGTTTTGCTCTTAGTTTGTTCGCTGATAGAAACCTAATTGCTAATAGGATGGCAAGTGAAACAGATGAGATTGAAACAGAAATGTGACACCAATGTTTGAATTAGAATTCTGGTAGGATCATTACATGGCATATTTTCATAGAAGTAAGTTAAACCTTGTCCATGAAAAGAATGCATATTACATTCGCTCCATGAGGATTGCCAGTTCAATTGAGGGTAAATGATTCTAATCTATTTTGTTTTATATCTCTTTGTTCAATTTTACGATAAATCTCTGGAATGTTGTAAATTCTTCATTTAATTATTTTGTTCAGACGCTACACTCAGTAGAATCTGATCAATGTCTGCACCTTCAAATCGGAAGTGTGTTTGGTTATCTATCTTTCAAATACCGGAATATATGGAAATATAAAATATGGCATTATGGCATTATGACTTTATTTGTTTTGATTTCTTTTTATTTCTACATTCACATCGGTATCAGAATTCAAAATATACGAAGGTATTTTATAACAAAACTATAGTATTAGTCATAATATCAGATGTGAAAATAAGTATTACAAGATGTATTATACATTTTGCAAAGCAATAAAAGGAAATCCATCGTGGCGTGTAGGCTTGATGATGATGATGACGGCTCGTCATATTTTATGCAATATGACCTCGTCAATAATAATTTCAACCAACGATATAGAAACCCATTTCCACATGCATAATATATATGTTATTGGATGCGGGAGTTTGTTTTTATTTTTACTCTTTTTTATATAAAAAAAATATATATATTGTTAACCGTGATGTGCAAAATGGGTCAGAGTTATTAGGTCTTATTGGGTTTCACTGCTACAGATATTTCAATTATCCAAAGATGGTATTATTCTGGTCAGTGTGTCTCATATGCATCATAATGAATGATCCAGACATATCATTGTTTAGAATGTGAGTCGCTTTTCTAAGACGAGAATACTATCTCCATTACAAGTAATTATCTTGCCTGATGATGAGATCATTACACCAGATATTAAAAGGTAAAGCAGCCTTTCATCCTCATCAGTCATTCTAGTTGATAGAGGGAATGACGTCACTCTTCTCTTCTTCACTTCACTCCCTCTCATCACCTGATCAATCACACACGTCTTGTACTCATCATCTGATGTCACGACGTAGAGATCGTCTGTGATAGGATCAACACTGACATTAAAGATGACATCACTGTGGGGGATTTCCCTTTGACCACCCTGTCTGTCTATGATCAGTACTGTCTTATAAGCTTTTTGAGCGATGATGTGACCAGATGATAGCACACCTCGGAACACTATATCCTGTTTACATTTGATGGTTTTCAAGATCTTACTATCAGCTGGGTTGATGACGTATATCTTAGACTGATTCCACTCAGCAGCGATGATCATCCCATCACGGTCAACAGCTACATCCACCCATGAGGTATCGTGCGTTGTGTGCTTAACATCTTTAAGAGTAAACCGGGAGAAAAGACGAGTTAAGCGACCAGAAGATGACGATATATCGTAAGATTTGTTTCTTGGTATTGTGACGTCATTAATGTGCATCCATTGTCTGTCATACACACTGATGGATCCTGTAGAAAATTTCCCTGTACAACCTTCACAGTCTCTACCACATACTATCTTGTCATCATTCAGTAATGCACAGGATAAAACACATGATGTATCAGTACCCGTTATCACTTTCTTGATGTGTTTAGTGTTCATATCTAACGTGTATGTATGCTGGCTACCTGAGACTCTGTCAGTGATGATCACATTACATTCATCTATGCAACCCACAATACATTGGCCTTCGGTTTTATCTTTGGCATTGATTGTATCACTAAGCATCCACTCGCCATCATACCCACCAATCCTACCATCATACTTCTCTCTCCCAACACCCTTCACAAACCTCACATCTGATATTCTATCAGTGATTTGTTTCACATCATTCTTATAAAGTGGTTTATTTAGTTTATCACTCACTGACATGTTCACACTATGACCATCTTTAACAATGTTTTTAACGTCTTCTAGTACTGTATCTATGGTCTGTATTGCATTCTCTATTGTTTTTGTGTAATCCTGCAATGATTTCATCAACTCTCTTATCTTTCTATCCTTCTCTTTAACAATGTTATCAATGTCTCTATGAAGACCAATCTTCTTATTGTCCATGTGTCTTTGTCTAATCTGTGCATTTGTATGGATTGATTCAAGTTGATTCTCTCTCTCTTCATTGTTCTTTCGAATCTTCTCATTAATCTTCATAATCTCTTCTTGAAGTACTTGATTCTGATCATCAAATTCTTGGTTGATTTTGTCAGCTTCCATATTCTCCTTGGCTTTATCTATGTTGATCGCCTCCTTGATTGTCGAATTAACTTCATCTTTCAAAGCTTGTAGATGGTTGTCTGTGTCTTTCGTGCATTGGTCAATTTCATTTTTATACAGACGACTTTCTTTCGATTTGCCCTTAGCCTTTTCTCTTACAACAGTTAGCCTGGACCTACTTTCGTTTATTGCATTATTTATATCTTGTCTCTCGCAAGGGTGTAGATGTTTGATCATAGCGCATGAATAACACAATGGAACGCCATGATATTTACAATATAATTTTACATTTTCATCATGTTCTTCACAATAAATATTTGGTACACCTCTTTTAACTCTTGTGATGCATCCTTCTTTAGAGGCGCAGTCATCACAGAGTCTCTTCTTCTCCTCCACGTAGTACGTCACATCTGTGATTGATTGACACTCCTTTCCTTCACATTGTTGGTCTAGGGTGAAGTTAGTTGCCATGGTGATCAGAGTAGTGATCTGATAAAAGCGGAGGACATCAAAATCAAGAGAAAGGCGATACAGATAGGGAGAAAGAGAGACAGAAAGAGAGAAAAAATAAAAAAAACATAGCAGATTTTTATTTATTTTTATTTTTTGGCTGGGGGAGCCTCTATGTGATTAAAGAAATCTAGAATTTGTAATATATTGTCAATTTTCTGGAATATGTGCGTGCCCGTGTAAAACCTTATTTTTGAACCCAGTTATCATCAATAGATTTGCAAGAGATCGCCATCTTAAGTTAAGAGCTTGAAGTTTATGGCGACATCGACAGAAAAGCAGAAAGAAAATTGGACTATTTCGCAATAAATGAGACTTATCTTTTATTGCACAGAATGCTAGGAAAAATAACTAAAGCAAAGCGGAGAGGAAATTAAGAACATAAAATGGAAAACGTATTATTGTTGATAAAAGCAAAAATGCAAGTGTGTGAGCAGTCTAGATGATGAAGAAAGTAACCCTACAATCATCACTTACGTACTAATTCATTAATCCTCTCTCTTTTCGTCTTCTCTTAGAATGTCCACATCTAGATTAGTGTGAGTGGATGAACAATGGAGCTACAAAAAATAAGAAAATAGAAGGAAAATAATAAGAAAAAATATAAATCGATGCACAGAAATATTTTAGGTATAACTTATCAAAGGAATGGTCCAAGCTGAAGATGTTTATATCTCAATAAATAAAGTGAATATCACAATAATTAATTTAACTTGAAAATTATCCAAGCACCTCTCAATTTGGAAGTTGTAATTTTGCGTAAATGATTATTCCAGGATAAAATTAATGTTGTTCTTGGTGTTTTCGTTCGGCAAGTTTGTTGAATTGCATTCAATGTATTTCTTTTTATATTCAAAGAAAACTTTTCGCATTTTTTAACCTAGTACACGCTTAGCATTTAATGCGAAAACGCATGAGAACATCAATAATAATTAGTATCGTACTTCATCAAGAAAAGGAGTATTTAAAATCATCGTAAAGAAACCTATTTATCACTCTTTTGTCAGTGGGCGAGCTGGAGTTAATCGCGATGTCTTTGCAGCGTATTTGATAAATTCCTTAAAATGCGTCGGTTAGAAAAAAAGTCTGAAATAAATAATATAGGATAATAAGTAATATACGATTTTTATAGCGCACGTATCCAACTTGTTAGGTGCTCATGCTCTCCTATATTACCCCGGCTAAGCTAGTCTACAGATTCTAGTGCTCACAGCTTGTTGAGGAATTACTTCCTGACCTTTCCCATTTACCTCACCTGGGTCGAGTGCAGCACAGTGTGGATAAATTTCTTGCTGAAGAAAACACGCAATGGCTATAGGATTCAAACCCACGACCCTCTGTTTGAAAGGCGAGAGTCCGAACTACTAGACCACGTTGCACAGTGGGCCGGGACGAAACAAAAGTGCGCCAAAAGTCATTTTGGGTAATTTCAGATTTTTTTTATTTTTGTCATGCCCAGCTGAAAGACAACACTTTGAGGAATACTTCAGCAAAATATTTCATTCCAGAATTTGCATAAAGGTTGTTAATTTCCTACCTCAAATCGTAACATGTGACATTTTGCGAAATGTCGCGTATATGACAACCTAGTTGAAAAACAGGCCATTTCACAGGAGGTTTTTCATGTAGGAATCTGAAATGGCTCCAACTTTATCCTGATGTATTCCTTTTTCGTATGAAAGGGTTCAAAGTAGATAAAAGACAACTTTCAGGAGGTTTATAGGATGATTATTCCTCGAAATAGGCTGAAAATCCATGTTTTTAGCATGTGCAATAGAAACGTTTGGATTTCCGTGGATATCCATCTAAATTCTATAAACATCATCTTTCCCGATGTCTAAGCTTTAAGTCGATACCAAATTTAGCTACCCGTTTTTGCCCGTTTTCATGTTAGAGCCGATTTTACTTGACACATCACCCCCAAAACCTGTTAAACGGTCATTTTTATACCGCGCAGTCGTCTTAGCACACCATATTGGTGTAAATTGCCGTTCGCTTTTACACGGCGAGGACGATTCCCCTTCCATTCCATGAAAATGACATGAATTCCGGGCATAATGTAAACAAAATAAAGGTTGCAAACGCAAATAAGGGCTATATCCACAACTCTTCCACATATAAAACTTACTTGTAGAATAATTTCAGCCAAAAATCATCCTCATATTGATACATTCGTGACATTATATACTCTGCGTTTTACACAACTCAACACAGCTTGATAAAGCACGGTTGATATTTTTCAGATTTTAAAGGGTTTTTTATATAAATCTAATTAATGATCATTTTAATGCCATAAATTATTTTCGGCATCTCATACACACTTTTTAGGCATGTGAGAAACATAAACCAACATTCACTCTACTACACCGTTGTTAAGCGTAATTTGTCTTTTAACTAGCTAATCAAAATTTTGTATCAAGGTGACGTCACATCGGATTTAAATTATGTTCAGTCGATTCTACGCCGAAAATCGCTCATTTTCAGCATGTTAAAGTAAAAATCTAAATCGGAATATAATTTTGGCGCACTTTCAACTCATTCTGGCCCACTGTGCGACGTACCCACGAACGAGAAATGTATGAGAAATACAGCAATCATTGGAATAGTTAATTCATTATTATTTTTTAGTGTAATCATGATATTCGATTTTAACTGTCTGTATGATATGTCTTAAAAGAATTCATTAGAACCCCACTTTGAAATGGTTTAATATCCTTTAGTGTGAATCATATATTATTCCTGGTGATATAATGCCAAGGTAAAAATATATATATATATATTTTCATACTAATTGAAACAAATCTTATATGAAAGTTATGTCACATGGCTAATAGGAGGTGGCACGCATATAATAATGTCAGTGAATTTTCAACGGATCTGTTAGTCCTACATGTATTATATTTAACGGATGTTGGTATTACCGTCGATTGCTTTGTTCTATTAATTTCCAATTTATCGAACTTAATGTAAGGATCACACACCTTCAATAAATATCTAGAATCACTCGAAACAATTATACTGGTATTATTCGAATAGGCCTATACTTCGTATAATGTGTTTGATTATTTCGTTTAAGCTAACAGTGATGATATCACATGATTACCTGAGAATTCAAAATGGACTTTTAAACAACCAATGTTGTCATCAAATAGTAGACTTAAATTCAGCAAATTAATATACATTGTATTTAATATATTGACGGAAATGGTAATGTTTTATATTTAATGTTGGCTACTTACTGTGATTCCAGCTGGTATGTTATGACGTCATTCTCTATAATGATGTCTGAACGAGAATTGGCCGTCTAGATGTTTCTTTGATGCGTCTTTAAATTTCTTATCTCAAGAAAATGAAATTGTCTTAATACCGAATACAAAAGTCTCGTCCAAAACGGAAACTTTTGACACAATCGTTGCTCGCCACAACGCACAGTGCGAACCAATTTTCTAATATTGAAGGGACGTTTTCTGGCGTGACTAGAGACCCTTCATTGAGATAGACTTCAAACGTCACGATCAAACAATTTTCAAGTGGTCACATGATGTGTGTTGACATAAGTAAGCTTTAACTATAAATACATGAAAACCTCGCGACGCTCGTTTATGCCAAGGGAATAATTCAGTACAAATATGAAACAAAGCAAACGGGTTTGTATTGGATGACATAGTAGATGTGTACATATCATGATAATTGTTAATTTTAATAAATCAAACAATACAAAAATAGAAAAGGGACGGGATGGGGGTCGGGCAGACGGACTTTGCTCTGCCTGTGTGCTTACAGTTTGTACATAAAACATAAATGTTTGCATTAAAGCAGGCCTGCCTCAAATGTTAGGCCTATATGATTATTTTGTCAAAAGTATTTTCTAAATAAAATAATAATGGCAAAAGGATTAATTTTCACGGGATGAAAGCTTAACTATTATTTTGTCATGTTACCTGTATGATCTCTATTTTTTTTTAACTGTGATATGCAAAATAGTGACAATTCGAAATTATGCAAAGAAGAAGAAAGTTCAAGGTCTTGGCCCGGTTACACTTCGTAATTCCGAAGGTTCGTAATTCCGAAACACGTAAATTGCCTATACCTCGATGTTCGTTAATCCGAAAACGATAAAGGGTTCCTTAATCCGAACATTTGTGGCGTTATTCCGACGGTTCGTTATTCCGAAGAATCGATAATCCGAAAACGAAATAAGGTTCGCTGTTCCGAATTTTCGATATTCCGAAAACGAAATAAGGTTCGATGTTCCGAAGGTTCGTTAATCCGAAAACGAAATAAGGTTCGTTAATCCGAAAAATGAAAACCGGGAAAGCAGAGACAAGGGGGGGGGGGGGGCACCGTTCTTTTCATTTGTTATGAGGATAGGAAGGCAATGGCGGCCGAACCAATTCTCGTTTGGGGGGCAAAGCCAAAAATGAAACTCATCCGTCAAAATTTACACTTTGATGATATATTCACCTTGAGATTATCATCTGCTTGAAGTCATTGTGTGTTTTATATAGTAATTAAGTAGAGAAAAGCATTTTAGAAGTGACTTCTGATTATGGAAAGATGTATATTTAGGCTTTATTTTTCGCGAGAGAGTAAAATGATCGAGCGGCTTGGAAAAAAGTTGTAAACCTTGTTTTTTGGGGGTCAATTATTCTTAAAATGACATTATTGTGAGGTATTGCGAGCGTGAATCACAAGCTAAAACTTTAGGGCATTTCAATAAGAATTGAAAAAAAAAACCGAGCAGGTTTCTGCTGTCATTAAAAAGATATGCATCTAACTAAAGAATTAACACGAGCGCAAAACGCGAGCTCAAATATACTGACCAGAAAAGGAACCTTTTAAAGAAAGCATTTAGTGACCTCTTTAGGATACATATTTCACCAATCGAATAATTGAGAGTGCGAAGCGCGAGCTGAAAATTTGTAATATTCCAGCCTGAAAACTAATAAAAATGTATATTTTAAAAAAGTATTTTATTTCGAAAAAAACCGGCACATTTTTTTTTTGTAAAAAAGGGAATATCCCATTTTGGAAAAAATAGCATTTCCTTTTTTTTTTTTGGGGGGGGTACAAGTGCCACCTGCCCCCTCCCCCCTCCCCGGCGGATCCATTTTTCGCCAAAGGGGGGGGGGCAAAAACTTTTCACCCATATTTTCCCCGATCGGCAGCTCAAATTTGAATTTGTTTGTTTCTTTGAAAGAGTAGTCCTAGCAGTCAATAATTTGCTTTATTCTTATGAAATAAAATCCTTTTTTAAATAATGCGAGCGCGAAGCGCAAGTTTTTTTTTTCAATATGATGGGCAATATGTTTGTGATCATCAAAACGAGATCTATGTATTAAACTAGATAATAACTGCGAGCAAGAAGCGCGAACAGAAATTTTAAACAAAGCTCTGACCTGATCAAAGTTTTTTTTTTATCTCTGATTTTTAGGTTTTATTTTTGCGAGCGTAGTGAGCAAGTGGTTTGGAAAAAAAAGTGAAGTTTTTGGTCAATTACTGTTAAAAGGGCATTCTTGTGAGATGTTGCGAGCGAATCTCGTGCTCAAACCTTTGGAAATTTCATGTAGGCCTAAAATAACTATTATAAAATTGATATAAATATTATTTACCAAGGGAAGCCACTTCAGTTTTCTTCTCCCATCTATTATTATTACCCCGGAAGTTAAATATTCAAGTTCATATCTTGTTACATGAAATGTCTAATAGCTTGCGCTCGCGATTCGCGCTTTCAACATCTCACAAGGATGTCCTTTTTAAAGAATTAGCGCCACAACCTCAGATTTGTTTTTTTCGTAAATATATATGTTATCAATCAGAAATGACTTCAAAATGGCTTTGCTCAACTTAATTACTACAAAACACACAACTACTTCACGCAGATGATAATCTTAGGTTTTGACATTATAAGTGCCCTTTTTTACTTTTCCCCCCTAAACGAAAATACTCTCCGCCGACCTGCCTCCATTTTTAGTAACAAGAAATTGCCCTCTTCATAATGTTAAACAGTCCTTAATGATCAATTCGATCTTCACACTTGCATTGATTTGTTTCTTGAGATACACTACTCGTTTTTTATCGGGGAAAATGTAAGGAAAATTCCCCACCCCCCGCATTGGGGAAAGCTGGATCAGCCCCGGGAGGTAACGGAACTGATCGTGAACTACAAAGGGTTAACTTTTTTTTATTCGGAACCCCCTCATAGAAAATCATGGCTTCGGCCCTGATATGCACGAACACACAACACTCATATATGAGCATCCCTCACGCAACATACACATACAAAGGCCTACTGTTCGATGGATACGTATTTAAATGCATTCCATTTTTATATTTCGCATGAATTGTGATAAAAAAAGAACACTGAATGTTAAGCTGTTATAATTTTTATCGTCATTAACATTGTCAACACTAGGCGTAACGATCAATAAAATATTATTAACATTTATATTCTTTATTACCATTTTTATTATCATCATCGTTTGGATTATTATGATCATCATTAGTATTATTTTATTACCAGCAGAAGCTGTTATTAAAAATGAGATCCCCTCCAATACGAATCCTCTTATTTGGAGGGTACTCGCACGCGACCAACAAACTTATTCCCTGCATTCTTAAACCATTTGCTTAGGCAGCAATTGCTCAGATAAAATCGAAATTAAGCCGATTCTTAATGCAATACATGCTTTAGCCACAACACACACATGTAGTCGATTTGACATTTTCCGAACCTAGAAATGTTCTTTCCGATGAAGTTTTTTTCTTGATTCGTGTTACTATGGGGTCCTAGAACAAATTCAGCTTGGTTGCCAAAAGTTGCCGTTTGGGCAATTTTGCTAATTAGCATAAATCCAAAATGGCCGCCAGATGCCATCTTGAAAACCTAACTTTTGAACCCCTGTCCACAAAATGATGAGTAATGACTCGTTTTAGGGGTTTAGAGATGTGTAGAACCGATTTCTGTAATCATTTTTGCAATATAAGGTCATCTTCAGGTCAAATCCAAGATGGCCGCCATATGCCATCTTGAAAATTGACTTTTGTTCCCCTTGCTCCAGAATGACGAGTAATACATGTACCTCTATTTAGGGGTTTTGGGGTGTGCAGAATCCATTTCTGCTGTCTATTTTGCAATATAATCTCATCTTCAGGTCAAATCCAAGATGGCCGCCATATGACGCCATCTTGAAATATCAATTGTTGAACACTTTGCCCCAGAATTATGAATAATAACTCTATTCATGAGTCATTTGTTATGTTGATTCAATTCATGCAGTTATTTTGCACAAAGGATAATCTTCAGATCAAATCCAAGATGGCCGCCAACCGCCATCTTGAAAAATTACTGTCCGAGGCTTATACGTGTTAGAACTAATGTAAAGGGATTTCAGTAAGAATACTTATTTCTTTTAGTCAAGGTGAAGTTACATCTTAGATGTCAGATTTCAACATTAATTGCTCAACTTAGAATGAATCCTCTTCAGGTTTGGGCCATGATCCATTCCGAGTGTATTTTTATTTTTTAAGGTCCATCCATATCTTTATACTGAAGAGGCTTTTAGGGTCTTATTTGAATTTGAAAGTGTTTTATCAATATTTTTTTCTAAATCAATGTGTCCAATGATTGGTAGGTAGGCATCAGTTCGCCTTAAAAGACGATGGTGTAGCGCTCGGCCTTACATTTTCGAGAGTGACTATAGAGCTCCACTCTAGAGTGGCAGTCTCTAGAGCAAATTTTTACAGATGAAGGAGGATGGCGCTGAGACACGTTTATATAGAGATGCTGCCCTAGCCTTCCTCCTAGGCCTTTGGCCTGCCAATTTAGCATTCCGATTATTTTCTGACATCTTGACCCCTGTACTTAGTAGCTCTCCATAGAATGGCGACTATCATCTACACCTTCATAAGTGTTAGTGTCTATTTTATGTCACGTTTGCAGGTGTCTTTATAACGGAGGTGTGATCTACCGATGGGGTGAGACCAATCACATAGCTCACCTTACCTTGGCGAATCCCTTCTTGGATTCGCCAAGGTTTCATGCGGCAAACATGCCCCAACCACCTGAGGTGCCTTTGACTAAGGAGCGAGAATAAGCTTTTGATGCCAGCACGTACGCTAAAGGGCCTCTGCATTTTTCACTTTGTCCTGCCATTTGACGTGCATGATACGTCCGAGGCAACTGACATGGAAGGTTTTTCGCCACTTTTCTTGGTCTGCGTACGTTTTCCAGGACTTATTTCCGTGCAGGAGCTTGGCCATGACTGTGACAGATTTTACAATCCCTATGCTTGTCCTGTGAAAGGGGGCAAGAGACATATAGTCGGTCCAAGGTAGGTGAGGGGTCCACCACAACCAGACGAGTGTGTATTTGGAGGACAGTCGGTGTCTTGAGTCTATCAGGATTTCTGACTGTCTCAAAGGCTGATGGATGATCCAAACCCTTAACATGCACAGGACAGGCAGCTGTTATGTATGACTAGGTCTTGTACTCCCACTTCTTGAGAGGCAGGGCGACATCGTTTCCGTAAAACATTTCACGAATGAGAACAATCCTGACCGTGGAACAGTTTTTGGGGAGCCTATCTTCTGCAGGAGGCTAAAGAGTGCACTCCTGCTGACCAAGTCAATGGCTCTTGTCAGGAGGAAAAGTCCAATAATAATTATAAAGGAAGTTAATAAGTTAACTTTTTTTTTTAAATATTACCGAGAAATCACTTTTTTATTCAAATAATACTTTAAAGTCATTTCACTGGAAAAGTATGATTGCACAGAAATAAAAAAGGATCAAAACTCCCGAAATCATAGCCCAAACCTTGAATGGTTTCATTCTAAAGTAAGCGGTTAATGAGGAAATCTATCAACCATCTGACCATATTAGACATGACTTGACCTCGAACTAAAAATGGAGTGATTAAAAGAAATGAATCATTCTCACTGAAATCTCCTTACATGAGATCCAATACATATAACAACAACCTTATTAGGGAGAGCACTTCTTCAATGTTCAATAATCTCAGAAGTAGTTTTTTTTTTCTTAATATGGCGTTTAGTGGTCCTGTTGGATTATTTTGACCTGGAGATGATCCTATATTGCAAAATTATTAACAGAAATGGAATCAGCATACCAAATAACTCACGAAAAGAGGGATTATTCATCATTCTTTGACAAAAACTTAGTATTAATGAAAGAAATGAGTATTCTTACTGAAATTAGATCTAACACGTATAAGCCTCGGAAAGTAATTTTTCAAGATGGCGGTTGGCGGCCATCTTGGATTTGATCTGAAGATTATCCTTTATGCAAAATTACAGCATGAATTGTATCAACATACCAAATGACTCACGAATAGAGTTATTATTCTTGATTCTGGGGCAAAAGGGTTCAAAAGTTGATATTTCAAGATGGCTTCATATGGCGGCCATCTTGGATTTGACCTGAAGATAACATTATATTGCAAAATAGAAAGCAGAAAGAGATTCTGCACACGCCAAAACCCCTAAACAGAGGTATTACTCGTCATTCTGGGGCAAGGGGATCAAAAGTCAATTTTTCAAGATGGCATCTGGCGGCCATCTTGGATTTGACCTGAAGATGACCTTATATTGCAAAAATGATTACAGAAATCGGTTCTACACATCTCTAAACCCCTAAAACGAGTCATTACTCATCATTTTGTGGACAGGGGTTCAAAAGTTAGGTTTTCAAGATGGCATCTGGCGGCCATTTTGGATTTATGCTAATTAGCAAAATTGCCCAAACGGCAACTTTTGGCAACCAAGCTGAATTTGTTCTAGGACCCCATAGGAACACGAATCAAGAAAAAAACTTCATCGGAAAGAACATTTCTAGGTTGGTGTATTGAGCCTATGAGACTGTCAAATCGACTGATGTATCATCAATCGTTTTTACTATTATTGCATTATATCGTGTAATCTTGTTATGACAACACCGTTTTTGTTACCAAAATGAATTAATTTCATTTTCGGAAATACGAACCTTCTTTAATTTTCGGATTAACGAACCTCATTTTGTTTTCGGATCAACGAACCTTCGGAATTACGAACCTCATTTCGTTTTCGGATCAACGAACCTTCGGAACAACGAACCTTATTTCGTTTTCGGATTATCGAACCTTCGGAACAACGAACCTTATTTCGTTTTCGGATTATCGAACCTTCGGAATAACGAACCGTCGGAATAACGCCACAAATGTTCGGATTAACGAACCCTTTTTCGTTTTCGGATTAACGAACATCGAGGTATAGGCAATTTACGTGTTTCGGAAATACGAACCTTCGGAATAAAGAACCTTCGGAATTACGAAGCTTCGGAATTACGAAGTGTAACCGGAATTACGAACCTTCGGATTTACGAACCTTCGGAAATACGAACCTTCGGAATAACCGAACCTTCGGAAATACGAAGCTTCGAAATTATGAATGTATGCGTCTTGGCCCAACTCTGTGCCGTATCGAATGATTATTTTGGTGTGCGCGCCTTTTGGATAGTTTCACGCTGAAGTCATGGCGAAGTTTCATGAAAAAAACTGTTGGCAGAAGTAACAAAAAACCTCTATGAAACAAACCCTATTTTTTATTTTACTTGTGTTAAAATTTTGAATTCCTCTCCCTTAGACATTGTGTACATTATGGGTGCATATGTTTAAGAATAAGTAACCCCTTATTCAATATGGTGGAACTTTTTTTCTTTCAAAACTGTCTATAGCAATGTCAATTGGCAGTAATATTGATCAACCTATAGGCAGAATTCTGTGCAAAAATGAAATTGATATGGATGAGTGAGCACTCATCAAATGGGGAAAATGGCATTTTCAATGTCACAGACTCATTTTGAGAGGTTATAAAGTGAACAATGGGGCAATTCAGTTTCAAATATGACCTAATTGATGTTGTTTTAATCATTTATCATACTCACCTCATACTTTCCGAACTTTTTACACTTTCATGGTTGAGCGAGCACACTTAAAAACGTAGGAATGAATAATCTTTATATTGCATAATGCTTCATATCCTAACAATTTCTTATGATAATCAAGTATGCCGATACCGTGATAACAGGCTACCTGTTCAATGATCCAAATGAATATAGCTCACAGATAAAAGATTTTGTCAGTTGGTGTGACGATCATTACCTGATATAAAATACCAGTTAAACCAAAGAAATTATCATTGATTTTCGGAAGGGTGATAGAATTCATGAACCACACCGTATTCACGGAGATGTCATTGAGCAGGTACATGAATACAAATACCTCGGAACAATCAGTACAAAAGAAAACAAATCAAAGAATGTTTTACTTGCGAAAAACTTAGAAGTTTTCACACCAATAAAACTATACTGAAACTGTTCTATCAATCAATCATCAAAAGTGTAATAACTTTCAACCTGGTATTTACTTTCGGAAATATGTCAAATGAGCAAAAACAAAGAATAGACCGGATTCAACGAATTGCACAAAAGACGATTGGCATGGATTTGTTCCCTGTCCAAGCAATTATACGAAGAACTTGCCAAAGTACATACCATAATGGCAGACAAGACCCACCTCCTTAACGATTGGTTCCGGTTCACGAATACGCCTGTGTTCCCCCCCCCGCGCACGCCTTTCACGCTACCGGTACTCCTTTATTCCTAATTCTATACATGTGTATAACTCAAAAGTAACACGATGATATATCTTCCTCCTTTTCTTCTTTTTTTTCTTCTTCTTCTTTTACTTTTTCTCCTTCTTTTCTTCTTCTTCTACTCAGTTCTTCTTCTGCTTCTTTTTTCCCCTTTTGTCTCCTTTCCTGTTCTTTCTTTTTTCCTTTTTTTTCTCTTCTACTACACTTTACCTTTCGATCCCTTCAGCTTCCTTTCATATTTTCCTATATATCTTTCACTCTGTATTGAACGGATATCTTGTATTCAATTTATGATGATCATATACTTTATACTAGGATGGGGGGGGGGGGACGAGTGGGGTTGGCAGCACGCAGACATCTCATCACCTATTTCTTACAATTTATGAATTTCGAATTCTGAACTCTAAGGGTTATCAACCTATTGCAGAAAAGTTATCACTAAGTTGTATTGTTTATGTACAGTTAGATTGTTATGATATATTTATTTTGCATTTTTGTGTATATGTTATGTGTTTAAAGCAACTAGAAACTAAATTTCTTTGTACGCTTAGCATTCATGGACCAATAAAACAATCTTGAATCTGAATTAATGGACTAATCAATGATAGATTCAGAATTTGAAAATAGGAGAGGGGCCGAGAAATCCGGAGAGGGGAGCCACTAACATTTTCCAATTTTAATTTTTTTTATTTATAGAGGATAATACCATAAGCCAAAAATAATTGTGCTCACACGACCATCAAAATTCAAATCAAATCACCCCAAAACAACCTTGGCCCAACTTTATCTTACACAATCTAAAAAATGACTCTTGTGACTGTTGAAAATTGTCATTTTTAATTAAATATTTGATTACTCATACATGACTCAACCGATCAATTTCATCTTTTTTCAGGAGTTGCGTAATGAATGTAGAAAACTAGCTACGAAATATTACATCTCAAAATTATTCCGTTCAAAAGTTACAGCATTTTGATTTAGGGGGGACTTACATTTTTTGCTGTGTATATATTATATCTATGCTAAAAATTCACGTAGGCCCTGTTACAACCGATAATTGGGACCTTTCGCAATCATCACGGACGCTAGTATTAGGGTCCCCTAACACAAAAGTTAACGCTTAATCATACACTTGATTTTAAGATTGATTGTGCATTACAGTCTATAGAATCAAACGTAGAAAACTGCTCTACGATCAATGCTAAGCTTTGTGTAACAGGGGGGTTACAGGCCCCACAAATCTGCTTTTCGTGTGCAAAATCCCTTTCCGCGACACCCGTACCGCATACATGCATGTATATTACGACTGATGGCTGGAGATATTCAAAATGCAGGACCTAAAATAGATTTATGACATGGATAAGAAAGTGGTTTTTCAAACAAATCGAGAACATACTGAGTGAGGAAAAACTTACTGAATGAAGGCTTAAATATAGATCATTACAGTCCATCGAATCATTATTACATTTAATGTGGATTATTGGTGGATCACTGGCAATTGATTTCATGGATAAGATCAACCTCTCCAGCCGAACATTTCGCATGCGTTGATATGTACACATCATATGCGATACCTTTGAACTCGTTTCCTTTTGTTTCGTTTGTTTCTTTGTTTCTTTTGTTTACTCCTTATACACAAACGATATGCCTCTCGCACACGATGTGAGGGGCATTATGTTTTACATTCCCCAGAAATGGGGATTAGATTCAAATTCCGGGGGGACCACTTCCATTGATGAGTGGATACCAGGCACGACCATGGGGTTTCGAAAAGTACACTAAACATGCTAAACAAGTGAAGCAATTCTTTTCCAGATTATGAAAATGCATCTCTTAACAAGTATTTGGCTTGTGAAACCCTACAAGTATTGAATATATATCCCTTTATTCAGCATTTTAAACATCGTTTTGACACCCTTATAACGTTACATAGGCCTATATACGTAACGTACCTGCCCACTCTGTCCCCTTTTACGGGTGGTCGCTACTGGTATCCACTAATCAATGGAAGTGGGCCCCCCGGGCGGCCTCTCGAGCTCTAGGAGGAGTCAAATGTGGCTTTGGAAAGTCGTCCTCGATCGGATAAATCGCTGTTACCATAGTAGCAACCAGAATTTTGCACACGAAACGCATATTGAATGTTTCCGTCGCAGATGCGAAACGAAAAAAAAATCTCATGTCACACAATTTGCATTGCAGGACTGAGTTTTACGACCATGATGACGGGCCCAAAAAGTCCCTTCCAAAGTCAACTACCGTTGTAAATAAGCGTCCGCGTCCTCAAACGAAAGGTCGGGAATGTCGCACCAACGCATAATGTCGCAGCAACGCATAATGTCGCAGCAACGCATAATGTCGCAATCTGCGACATTATGCCAAGAGCGTCCGACGCATAATGTCGTAGTTTTTCTAACGCATAATGTCACATGTCGCAACGCATAATGTCGCAGCAAATCGTTAACGCATAATGTCACATGTCGCAACGCATAATGTCACAGTGGTATTTTCTTCAGGACTCGAGCTACAGATAAGATATAAAACATGCTTTGACTTAGTATTTTGAGACACGAAAAAGAGAAAGAAATTATTTTGAAATCAGGATTACTCTTTTGTATGGATATTTGTCGCTTTATTACCATTTCGTCTACTGCCTTTTCCCCACTATCGCATGGTCTGATATCATTTCGTCTACCATTAGTTAGTCAACTATCAACATAGTCCAATAACCATTTCGTCTAATTACCATCTCGTCTAATAGCCAGTTGGTCTAATAGCCGTTGTGTTTATTATCATTTAGTCTAATTGTATTTTTTTCAGTTGGTGGAATATCCATTTTGTCCAATATCATTACGTCTATTACCTTTTGGTCTAATAGCCAATTTGTCTAATTAGTCCGGCAGCCCAGGAGGTTTATTCAACCGAAAGCCGGACAAGCAAATGACCCCATAGCTGGATGGCATGGACCTTGAAGTTTACAAAAATGCATTGCTGCCGGGTTCTATGCGTGGTCTTCCCTCCGAAATGACGTAATATATGACGTCACTACAAAATGGCCCTATTTCACCATTTTTCAGACATTGTACACATAGCATGAAGTCAAGGGAGAATATCTCAGCCAAATCATGCTTGTTTTGTATGAAACTTTCACAATGTATTGTTCAAGTAGTGCACAAGAGATATGCAAAATTTCACGAACAGAAATTATTGTTCACATATGCAAATTACGTAATGAAATTTGCATATCATTAGTTTTGGAGATTTCTCGCATAAAAAATTGTCAAAAATCGATTTAGAAATTTATTTTCTTTTGTAGTGTACTTTATTTGATATTTTTCTCTCAAGCATAATATCATTGTCTTTATCTATATCTCTACTTTAAGAAAATATATAACAGTAATTGAAAAAGACATTATAGACTGTGATTTCAGCCCCCTTTCCAATATGGTGCGCACGTAGAAATCGTGCGTTTTTGGCCTATTTTCACCATATGGCTGAGGTGTGCGAACGATATGCCTACTTTATTGATGTTTCCTGCATTTTGCATGATGTTAAATCTTCCAAACAACATATTTTCTTCTTCATTATGTCTCTGGTGATCAATCAATGATTTCAGCAAAAATTGATTGCCCACTGGGCAGTCTATAGGCTACGTTTTCAGCCTAGTTTTCAACAACGAACCTATACCATGTATGACTGCATCGTTGTAGTCGAGTCGGATAAGGGGGTTTCTATGTACCATCAAAACATTTTTCACTCAATGTTTTGGTATTTGCCTAAAGTGTCTAGTTAATGAATCTTGATGTTCCCTTCCCAAAATCGTGTCCAACGGAGTTCAAAATTGATATCTTTGGCGGCCCTCTTGGACATTTTTAATGAAAATCAATTATTTTCATATTTTATTGCACAAAGTCTGACAATGGGAAATTTTAAATCAATACGCATTTCACTAGGATTTGGATAGTAGAAATCGGTTGAAATTGTTTTCTGAATAGTCCGGTTAATATATTAAAAAAAAGAATTCATCAAAAATTTCGAACCAAAATGTTCAAGTGCATTGACATCTATCTGTTTCATCTTGCATCCGATCGCCTTTGTTGATGTGCCTAACATGCAGAAAATAACGTACTTAGCGATCGATAGAAAGGTATGTATTACTTGTATCATGTGTATGAGGGTAAAAGGCATTTTCTACACAAAGCAATTTTTATGATAATTAAATCTCTTGAAAAAGATAGAAGTTCGAGGCATTGCTCTGCATTTTCATTTTGCATGCAATTACTCTCGGGCACCTTAAAGTATAGTCCCACAAGAACCAGTAAAATGTTACATACAGTACCATACCATTATCCATAGCTTGACTATTATGATATCGTGCTTTTCGGAGCCCCCAATGTGGTAACATTTTGTTTTGAGTATGTAATTTTTTCCTTTAAATCACTTTTCTCTATCAGCTACATATAAAGAAATTGGGGCATAGCAAAGCCTAACCCTCAGGGGGCTGCCAAAGTCACCCAATCTTTTTTTCGTATCTTGCCAGTTTCTCGGAAAATTAGTGTTTTTTGAGGCAAACAGTGTTTCTGCCTTGCGGTAAAGCCCTTGTTTTTGTTTTGTAACCACATTCAGATGACAAAGTAGGATCTTCTTTATCAGTTACATATGTCTATTTTCATTCTTTATTGTAAAAAAATGCAATGTTTGAGCCCCCATTCAGACAAAAGGGCATTTCTGCTATATAGTAAAGCTAGCTTTGATTTTGGAAACCACTTTGAAATAAAAGAAGAGGCATTTTTTTCTATCAGCTACATGTAAAAAAAAGTGCGGTACATCGACTGCTACCTTTTTCAGAGGCTCCAAGATTGGCAGATTTTCCCCATATTGGAAAAAATATGGAAAAGGGGTGGGTGACTTTCGGAACCCCCGGAGGGGATAGACTTTGCTGTGCAACCACTTATTAGCAGCAGATTGAAGAAAGTCTACTCCTTTAATTCCATGTAGTTTCAAAAGAATGAAACTGGCTTCACCATATAGCAGAAACACTTTTTGCCTGAATGGGGGCTCGAAAATAGCACATTTTCCCATAAACAGGTAAAGTATGGAAAAAGGGTAGGTGATTTCGGCGACCCCATAAGGGGGGTATGTTCCAATATATATGCAGCAGATAGAAGAAACTCTACTCTTTCGTCTCCATAAAGTTTAAAAGCAATAAGAGTAGTTTTACTACATAGCAGAAACACCTTTTGCCTCAATGGGGGCTCGAAAATAGCATATTCTCCCCCCAAAATAGTCAAATTATGAAATAGGGTAGGTGATTTTGGTGAGCCCCTAAGGGGGTATGTTCCAATATGCCAACACCTCTTACATGTAGCAGATAGAAGAAAATTCTACTCTTTCGCCTCCATATAGTTTAAAAGCAATAAGAGTAGTTTTACTACATAGCAGAAACACCTTTTGCCTCAATGGGGGCTCGAAAATAGCATATTTTCCCATGATTTTGCAAATTACGCAAAAGGGGCGGGTAATTTTTGGCAGTTCCTAAAGGGGGCAGGCTTTATGGTACCAGCACTTCTTTATATGTAGCAGATAGAGGAAACTCTACTCTTTTGTCTCCATATAGTTTAAAAGCAATAAAAGTAGTTTTACTACATAGCAGAAACACCTTTTGCCTCAATGGGGGCTCGAAAATAGCATATTTTCCCATAAATAGGTAAATATGGAAAAAGGTTAGGTGAATTTGGCGATCCCCAAGGGGAGTATGTTCCAATATGCCAACACCTCTTTATATGTAGCAGATAGAGGAAACTCTACTCTTTCGTCTCCATATAGCTAAAAAGCAATAAGAGTAGTTTTACCACATAGCAAAAACACCTTTTGCCTCAATGGGGGCTCGAAAATAGCATATTTTCCCATAAATAGTTAAAATATGAAATAGGGTAGTTGAATTTGGCGACCCCCCAAGGGGGGTATGTTCCAATATGCCAACACCTCTTTATATGTAGCAGATAGAGGAAACTCTACTCTTTCGTCTCCATATAGTTTAAAAGCAATAAGAGTAGTTTTACTACATAGCAGAAACACCTTTGCCTCAATGGGGGCTCGAAAATAGCATATTTTCCCATAAATAATTAAAATATGAAATAGGGTAGGTGATTTTGGTGACCCCCTAAGGGGGTATGTTCCAATATGCCAACACCTCTTTATATGTAGCAGATAGAGGAAACTCTACTCTTTTGTCTCCATATAGTTTAAAAGCAATAAGAGTAGTTTTACTACATAGCAGAAACACCTTTTGCCTCAATGGGGGCTCGAAAATAGCATATTTTTCCATAAATAATTAAAATATGAAATAGGGTAGGTGATTTTGGTGACCCCCTAAGGGGGGTATGTTCCAATATGCCAACACCTCTTTATATGTAGCAGATAGAAGAAACTCTACTCTTTCGTCTCCATATAGTTTGAAAATAATAAACGTGGTTTTACTAAATAGCAGAAGCACTTTTTGCCCAAATGGGGGCTCGAAAATAGCATATTTTCCCATTAATGGGCAAAATACGTATAATTATCGGGTAACTTTAGCAGTCCTCAGAGGGGGTAGGCTTTGCTGTAACAGCACACCTTTTTTGTAGCAGATAGAGAAAACTCTACTCTTGTCTCCACATAGTTTAAAAACAATGAAAGTGGCCGTACTACATAGCAACAACACTTTTTGCCTCAATGGGGGCTTGAAAAAGCATATTTTCCCACAAATAGGTAAAATATGAAAAAGGATGGGTGATTTCGACGCTCCCTGAAGGGGTATGCTTCAGTATGCTAGTAGCAGATAGAGGAAACTCTACCCTTCTTATCTCCATGTAGTTTAAAAAGAATGAAAGTGGCTTTATTCCATATCAGAAACGTTTTTGCCTTAATATGGGCTCCAAAGTTGCATATTTTCCAATAAATGGGTAATAATGGTATTTGCCCTTTAACTAAGGAAATAAAGACATAGATATTGTCATGAAGCGTTACAGTATTATCGGTATATTATATCCTCTTTCGTGTCGAATGCTGATATTTTGAAATAGTTGTTGATGTTAATGATTGAACAGATAGATATCAATGCACATGCAAATTTTTGACCAAAATCATGCCCATTTCGGGATAAATTTTATTTCAAAATATATCATCAGAAAACGAATTAAATCGATTTCTACTATCCCAATCATAGAGAAATGCGTATTGATTAAAAGATTGTCCCATTGTCAGACTCTGTGCAATAAAATATGAAAATAATTGATTTTCATTTCAAAAAAGTCCAAGAGGGCCGCCAAAGATATCAATTTTGAACCCCGTTGGACACGATTTTGGGAAGGGAACATCAAGATTCATTAACGAGACAGTTTAGACAAATACCAAAACGTTGATTGAAAAATTGAGTGAAAAATATTTTGATGGTACACATGTACAGGAACCTCTTATCCGACTCGACTACAACGATGCAGTCTTACATTGTATAGGTTCGTTGTTGAAAACTAGGCTGAAAACGTAGCCTATAGACTGCCCAGTGGGCAATCAATTTTTGCTGAAATCATTGATTGATCACCAGAGACATAATGAAGAAGAAAATATGTTGTTTGGAAGATTTAATATCATGCAAAATGCAGGAAACATCAATAAAGTAGGCATATCGTTCGCACACCTCAGCCATATGGTGAAAATAGGCCAAAAACGCACGATTTCTACGTGCGCACCATATTGGAAAGGGGGCTGAAATCACAGTCTATAATGTCTTTTTCAATTACTGTTATATATTTTCTTAAAGTAGAGATATAGATAAAGACAATGATATTATGCTTGAGAGAAAAATATCAAATAAAGTACACTACAAAAGAAAATAAATTTCTAAATCGATTTTTGACAATTTTTTTATGCGAGAAATCTCCAAAACTAATGATATGCAAATTTCATTACGTAATTTGCATATGTAAACAATAATTTCTGTTCGTGAAATTTTGCATATCTCTTGTGCACTACTCGAACAATACATTGTGAAAGTTTCATACAAAACAAGCATGATTTGGCTGAGATATTCTCCCTTGACTTCATGATATGTGTACAATGTCTGAAAAATGGTGAAATAGGGCCATTTTGTAGTGACGTCATATATTACGTCATTTCGGAGGGAAGACCACGCAAAGAACCCGGCAGCAATGCATTTTTGTAAACTTCAAGGTCCATGCCATCCAGCTATGGGGTCATTTGCTTGTCCGGCTTTCGGTTGAATAAACCTCCTGGGCTGCCGGACTATAACCACTTGGTGTACTCTCATTTCCGTCCATGTTCCATTTGGTCTAACTTCAGTTGGTTCGCTATCACTTTGTCTAAATCCATTTCGGCTAACACTCATTTGGTATCGTTGCCACGGGTCCAATCACCAATAGGTCCAATCATTGGTTTTAGGACAATTACCCCACGGACAATCACCCTTCCGGACAACTAATCCCTGACAAGTTTACCCACCCGAGGACAATTACCCCTGAGGACGATTACCCCCCGAGGACAATTACCCCCTGAGGACAATTACACCCCGGACAATTACCCCCTGGACAATTACCCCCCTAGACAATTACTCCCGGACAACTACCCCCTGAACAACTACCCCCCCCCCCCGATGACAATTACCCCCCGACAACTACCCCCGGACAATTACCCCTTAGGAAAATTAACCCCCCCCCGAGGACAATTACCCCCGGATAATTACCCCAGAGGACAATTACCAACGGGAACAATTACCCTGCCCCGGGGACAATAACCCCCTAGACAAAGGGAGTGCACAGAATTGTGGCCTAAATTGTGAAATTACAAGGCGTTCTTGTGTATATTATATTTGCATTTTTTTTTGCTTACTGTATTAAAACTAAAGCCACATCTTAATCTGGAATGTGCACCAATATTATTGTTTCATAATTTTTAGCTTCTTGTTACTAATAGATGAATTGTTTTGAAATAACAGGTTTATAGGTTCTTCTTGGCAATAGTAGTGTTGATGGTTTGCGTTACCGACTTTCAATATTTCTACCTGTGAAGGTGTCTTTTTAATGTTTTATCCATTTTCCTGATTTTTTCCTAAAATCATACCCCAAATGAATCAAGAAAAAATCAGATCAGTTGGAATCAGAGAAATTAGGCATTTGTGATTATTATGTCTAATCGTGTCTTTTCATGAATGTTCAATTGTTCTATGAAAACTTAGTATGTGGGCCAGTTTACACATTTTCTGATGTACATATGCGTAGCTATATAGCGCAAGCCCCCACCCCCATTTTTTATGATGCAGAAGGCATTGCTAAACAAAACAAAAAAAGAAAAAAGGCGGAAAAGGAAGAAAAATGAAAAAGAAGAAAATGAGAGAGATGGAGAGAAAAAAATGAGAAAGAGCGATATAAGAGAGAAAGTTATTAACATAAGACAAAGTAGAAAATATATTTAAAACCTGTGCCACCGACCCAGACCATTATAATGGTTCACGCCCGGCACTCAGTATATAATAATGTGCCGCGGAGGGGACCCCCATTTTTACACTCAAATTTCCGTTCCAAGGCATAGCATCTTTGTCTCATTGAGAAAAAGAACAAAGAAAGCCGCTCCAAGGCAAAACATTTTCTTCTTATCGAGAAAAAAGAAGAAATCCGCTCCAAAGCTTGTCATATTTTTCGTTACGCCGTACCGGTCGCATTGATCTGCTATAATGAGCTGCAATTTTGGTGAAATGCGGCCGCAGAGCGCTGTCCGACCATCACCTCTGCGCGAGCGCACCCGGCGGACGTGCCGCCGGGCGAGCTACATCATGCACGCATCAGCACTGACACGCTAGCGATCCGTTCCAAGGACCCCGTTTTTTGTCTCGCCCGCGGCACACCCCTACCACTGTTTTGGCCGAGTGCCCCCTTCCCCCCAATGATATTGGACAAAATGGATATTGGACCAACTGAAAAAAATACAATTAGACTAAATATTAATAAACACAACGGCTATTAGACCAACTGGCTATTAGACGAGATGGTAATTAGACGAAATGGTTATTGGACTATGTTGATAGTTGACTAACTAATGGTAGACGAAGTGATATCAGACCATGCGATAGTGGGGAAAAGGCAGTAGACGAAATGGCAATAAAGCGACAAATATCCATACAAAGAGTAATCCTGATTTCAAAATAATTTCATTCTCGTTTTCGTGTCTCAAAATACTAAGTAAAAGCATGTTTTATATCTTATCTGTAGCTCGAGTCCTGAAGAAAATACCGCTGTGACATTATGCGTTGCGACATGTGACATTATGCGTTAACGATTTGCTGCGACATTATGCGTTGCGACATGTGACATTCCCGACCTTTCGTTTGAGGACGCGAACGCTAATTACAACGGTAGTTGATTTTGGAAGAGACTTTTTGGGCCCGTCGTAAAACTCTAGCCGGCAATGCAAATTGTGTGACATGAGATTTTTTTTTTCGTTTCGCATCTGCGACGGAAACGTTCAATATGCGTTTCGTGTGCAAAATTGCTGGTTGCTACTATGGTAACAGCGATATATCCGATTGAGGACGACTTTCCAAAGCCACATTTGACTCCTCCTAGAGCTCGAGAGGCCGCCCGGGGGGCCCCACTTCCATTGATTAGTGGATACCAAGAGCAACCACGCGTAAAAGGGGACAGAGTAGGAAGTACATTACGTATAGACCTATGTAGCGTTATAAGGGTGTCAAAACGATGTTTAAAATGCTGAAAAAGGGATACTGACATATCCAATACTTGTAGGGTGTCACAATCCAAATACTAATTAAGAGATGCATTTTCATAATATGAAAAAGACTTACTTCCATTGTTTAGGGTGCTTTTCGAAACTCCATTGTCACGCCTGGTATCCACTTATCAATGGAAGTGGTCCCCCCGGAATTTGAATCTAATCCCCATTTCTGGGGAAAGTAAAACATAATGCCCATTACATCGTGTGCTAGAGGCATATCGTTTGTGTAGAAGGCGTACACAATAGAACAAAGAAACCTGTTAGCTCAAACCATGGACCCTATAGGGTCCGTGCTTAAACGTATTGTACATGTATATGCTGTGTACAGAAATGGTTTTGGCTAGAGAGGTTGATCTGACCCATGAAATCAATTGCCAGTGATCCACCAATAATCCACATTAAATGCAATATCGATTCGATGGACTGTAATGATCTATATCTAAGCGTTCATTCAGTAAGTTTTTTCTCATTCAATATGTACTCGATCTGTTTGAAAAACCACTTTCTTATCCATGTCATAATCTATTTTAGGTCCTGCATTTCGAATATCTCCAGCCATCAGTCATAATATACATGTATGTATAGTGCGGGTGTCGCGGGAAAGGATTTTGCACACGAAAAGCAGATCTGTAGGGCCTGTAACCCCCCTGTAACACAAAGTTTAGCATTGATCGTACAGCAGTTTTCTACGTTTGATTCTATTGACTATAATGTACAATCAATCTTAAAAATCAAGTGTATGATTAAGCGTTAACTTTTGTGTAAGGGGACCCCAATATTAGCGTCGGTGAAGATTGCGAAAGGTCCCAATTGTCGCACCAACGCATAATGTCGCAGCAACGCATAATGTAGCAGATTGAGACCTTTCGCAATCTTCACCGACACGAATTTTGGGGTCCCCTTACACAAAAGTTATCGCTTAATCATACACTTGATTTTTAAGATTGATCGTACATTATAGTCAATAGAATTAAACGTAGAATACTGCTGTACGATCAAAGCTAAACTTTGTGTTACAGGGGGGTTACAGGCCCTACAGATCTGCTTTTCGTGTGCAAAATCCTTTCCCGCGACACCCGCACTATACATACATGTATATTATGACTGATGGCTGGAGATATTCGAAATGTAGGACCTAAAATAGATTATGACATGGATAAGAAAGTGGTTTTTCAAAAAGATCGAGTACATATTGAATGAGGAAAAACTTACTGAATGAACGCTTAGATATAGATCATTACACTCCATCGAATCGATATTGCATTTAATGTGGATTATTGGTGGATCACTGGCAATTGATTTCATGGGTCAGATCAACCTCTCTAGCCAAAACCATTTCTGTACACAGCATATACATGTAAAATACGTTTAAGCACAGACCCTATAGGGTCCATGGTTTGAGCTAACGGGTTTCTTTGTTCTATTGTGTACGCCTTCTACACAAACGATATGCCTCGAGCACACGATGTGAGGGGCATTATGTTTTACATTCCCCAGAAATGGGGATTAGATTCAAATTCCGGGGGGACCACTTCCATTGATGAGTGGATACCATGCGCGACAATGGAGTTTCGAAAAGCACCCTAAACAATGGAAGTAAGTCTTTTTCATATTATGAAAATGCATCTCTTAATTAGTATTTGGATTGTGACACCCTACAAGTATTGGATATGTCAGTATCCCTTTTTCAGCATTTTAAACATCGTTTTGACACCCTTATAACGCTACATAGGTCTATACGTAATGTACTTGCCCACTCTGTCCCCTTTTAAGCGTGGTTGCTCTTGGTATCCACTAATCAATGGAAGTGGGCCCCCCGGGCGGCCTCTCGAGCTCTAGGAGGAATCAAATGTGGCTTTGGAAAGTCGTCCTCAATCGGATATATCGCTGTTACCATAGTAGCAACCAGAATTTTGCACACGAAACGCATATTGAACGTTTCCGTCGCAGATGCGAAACGAAAAAAAAAATCTCATGTCACTCAATTTGCATTGCCGGCTAGAGTTTTACGACGGGCCCAAAAAGTCTCTTCCAAAATCAACTGCCGTTGTAAATTAGCGTCCGCGTCCTCAAACGAAAGGTCGGGAATGTCGCAATCTGCGACATTATGCCAAGAGCGTCCGACGCATAATCGGTTGTAACAGGCCCTACTCTGTGCCGTATCAGATTATTATTTCGGTGTGCGCACCTTTAGGATAGTGTTCCTCTGAAGCCATGAGCGAAGTTTCACGAAAAAAACTATTGGCAAAAGTAACAAAAATCGTCCATAAAACAAACCCTCATTTCCTTTTTTGTTAAAAAATTTGACTTCCTCTCTCATACACATTGTGTACACTATGGTGTATTGCTTAATAATAATCAACCCTCATTCAATATGGTGGGACTCTTTTCAAGGCTGTCTTTAGCGATGTCATTTGACAGTAATGTTTATCAACCTATGGGCAGAATTTTGTGCAAAAATGAAATCGATTCTTTTTATTTATGGATGAGTGAGCACGCATCAAAGTGGGAAAACGGGGCATTTTTAATGTCACTGACTCATATTGAGGGGTAATAAAGTGAATGATTGGGGCACATTCGGTTTCAAATGTGACTTAATTAACTTGGGAAAGAATACTGTTTATAGGCGTAAATGTATTTTTTTCTTACTTATTTCTCAGGATCAATTGAATTTATGGACAAATAGTGGTGGATCCAGAATTCTAAAAAGGGGAAGGCCGAGTAATGGGGGGGGGGGGGGCATCAGCATTTTCAAATTTTTACATGTTTTAACATGTTTTACAAGTTGTAGAAGATACTACTCTAAACCCCTATGATGATACGTCACAAAAAATTGTGCTCACTCAACCATAAACATACGTTATAAAAATTGTGTGTGGAGTGGCTAAATGATGGATAGAAAAACAGCAGTAACACCACAAAATTCGGCTAAAAGGAACATTTGCCCAACTTTGTATTTACACAGTCTGAAAAACGACTCTTATGACTTTCAAAAATGTTATTTTTAATTTAGTCATTGATTTCTCATGCGTGACTTCACCGATCAATATCATTTTTCACCAGGAGTTGTTTGATGACTGTAGAGAAATACCTACGAAATATAATATTTCAAAATTATTCCGTTCAAAAGTTACAGCGATTTGATTTAAGGGGGGTGGGGGTTAAATTTTTTTGTATATATATCAATATGAATACGATTTAAAGCAAATTAATGTTTATCTAAAGGGGGAAACGAGAGACATAAGGAAGGTGAGACAACATTTCAAACGTTTGAAACTCTATAAAGTAAGAAAGGAATAGTGAGTGTATAATGAACACATGTGGCATGTACAGTATGTAGGGTGCATTTATACGAGAACCAGTGCTGAATAACCGTTTCGGGTTACAGTTTAAACTGGTTAAGAATTGATGACAATAAAATATGTATGTGAACCATGAGCAACGAGGTGATCGAAAATAGGACTACATTTGCAATCCTGATGGGAAATTTATTGCATCTGTATTAATTAACTGGGATAAAGAAGCAGCGACCAAAATAAAAAAACTCTTGAATTGCTGTTGACCCGCACTTGTTCAAGTGACATTCTTTAGTGTTGAATTTCACCATGCCGTGGTAAGACCCTCTCACACACACACACACACACACACACACACACGCTCTCTCTCTCTCTCTCCATTCTAATACATCTCCATTCCCCTTCGCCATCTATGTTCTTCATCTTTATATTTCTTCTTTTGTTCTCCTTCCCCCACACACGCACATCCACACACACCCAAACTCTCTCAAATCAATCATCTTTATCTCACAAGATATCTCTTTCTCTCTGTATAACCACTGCACTCTCCCCTCTCACTCTGCTCCCTTACACACACACACTCTCTCAAATCAATCGTCTTTAACAAACTATCTCTTCCTCTCTGTTTAATCAATGCACTAGCTCTCTCTTTTACTCACTCTGCTTCTTTGCACCCCTCTCATCAATAACCAATCTCAGTGTCTTGTAACATAATGAAATAAAACTCTTACGATCAGTCATATCACATTGCAGTAAATGTTGTGCGTGATATTGATTGTTTTCACATAAAACAATAACATATATCTCAGTCAAAATGTTAACATGAATCCGATCAGTGTAGTTTTATTTTTCACAAGCGTTCACAAGTCTCCATATATTATTGAACAAATCAAACGAGATTTAATGTATGTCTGCATTCAATAATAAAGAAGTGATTTAACAACAGAGTCCAATTATAACATCGACGATCAGCGGCCTCGTAACACACAAATTTACTATCAATTTCTCGTTGTAAGTTTTGATTCTGGTTGGTTCATTGTGATTATTATGAACAATTAAGTACATTCAACCATGATCTTTATTTGCCATCGTATTTTTACGATTGACTGTAAACTTTTGTGAAAAGATGACTAAATTGGGTATTCCCAATCCGATTTTCGTGCTCAACAATAACAACCTTTTTTGCTTCCAATTATTGTTCGAAATCAGCTTGCTGAAAATGTACACTGACAAAAGAGAAGAGACTGTTATTTATGCCAAACATTCCCCACAAAAATATTTTTCACGCAAACGAGTCAAAGTGCAATAGAAAATTTCACAAAAAAAAATAAAAGAGAAAGATCCACTGATCTCATGTTGCTTCTACACAACACCAAAAAATAACATGAAACATATCAACTTAAGAGGCGGAGATACATCAAGTAAAAGCACTACTCATGTGTTGCGGCTTCCATTACCAGCTACTAAAAAACGCGACTTTATAAGCTTGAATAAATTCATAATTTATGATTCATTATGAATAAATATACCTCATTTTTTTACAACTTATATCATATCAAGGAATAGTAATATTAAGATCATGCACATATCCTCCAAAACGTATATAATTGTTTTTTTTTCTTGAAACATAGGGCATGGCAGTTATGTCGAAAACATCATTAAGTCATCATTATTATTTTGATATATATTGGTCAACATTATATTGATAAGTCTCTCAAATTAAAGATAAATTAAATAAGGATCGTTGCTGTAAACACTGATTCTACTAGGAATCTGTAAAAATGAGATCATTAGTACATGCATTTTCGAAGATATACCATAAGACAACGCATAGAACTGAAATTTTAGAAATCAGTATTTTGGTGAAACCAACATTCTTATCATTTTCCACTGTTAATCTACACAACGTTTATAGACTGACCAATGAGGTCTCTACACTATATTTTGAAGATGAAAGAGTTTCAAAATTACATAGGAATTTAACCTGGTTTTATATTAACTTCGTTAATATAAAATATTTTTTTCCAATTATCAACACATTAAACGCAATCATTATGAATTCTCACAAATTTATAGGTTACGAGGTTATTCGTAATATCATATCACAGAATATATACGTGCAAACTAAGACCATTTTCTAACAATAATAAGCTTATTACACCAATTCGAAAACAAGTATATACATATAAACATATTAAGTGCAATTTGATGATAAGTGCCTAATTGTTCTATATACACTTTATAACATGCAATCAATATCAATATCTTAATTATCTTTTGTCTAAGCTAGGTATTATAAAGTATTATGTTAACTCAATTCTATATTGACCCTTCTTACGAATAACACATTATTATACTAGTCATCGTATTCTGGACCGTCGTCTACATCATTGTCATTAACATTACCGCCATCGTCATCGTTATCATTAACATCATCATTGTCATCATTGTCCCCATAATGAGCAGTATGGTATGAGGAATATGAAGAATAAGATAGGCCTAATGTTCTAAGAACAGTCACTTAAGTCCCATGTATCATAGAAATGCACAAATTTCCAAAAATATATTTCTATGTTGTGTATAAAAAAATGAACTACTTTTCAGTTCGATTTAGCTATGGAACCATCAATCAAAGACGAATTCTTATCATCATCACAATAATCATAATCACCATCATAATAATCACCATCATCATAATCATCATCATCACCATCATCATCATCATAACCACCATCATCATCACCATCATCATTATCATCATCACCACTACCACCACCATCATCACCATCATCATCATCATCATCATCATCATCACAACCACCACCACCATCATCATCATCGCCATCATCATCATCATAACCATCATCATCATCATCATCACCATCATCATCATCACCACCACCACCACCACCACCATCATCATCATCATCATCATCACCACCACCACCACCATCATCAACATCATAACCATCATGAACGGCCCATTATATTACGGCTATAATTTTTTTCTCCTGGCGGTGTTCATTTTTTCACTTCTCTCGTCCAGCGCTTCTAGATTTTGCTTCTTAATGTACATCATGTTGAAATAACAATACACACAAGTTTAACCTTCTCAATATCAGGTTTTACAAACTTCATTGACTTACTGCACATCAACATAACTATATATCATGAGACACGGGCGTAAATGAAGGGGTATGGGGGGGGGGTATACATCCTCCTTTGTGAAGAGGTGGATGGCAGGTACAATCACCCCCCTTTTCAAGATAGAAATAAAATAATCAAATGTTTAATACTACTGTAAATTCGTGACTCACCTTTAAATGCGGCCAAAGTGCTTACATGTAAATTTGCCTAATATTGAATTCTGAAAAAAAGAAGATTTTTTTTTCGCGCAGTCGCTCCACTCCCGCGCTCAATCTAATCTGACAAGACTTTGGCCATGACAAATCCCTACGTTTAGCAATGTTTAGCATATAGTAAATATCCTCTGCATAATGAGAGTAATACGTCCCGTTGTATTCATTGTGTATGATACCATGTGCTTTTAAATATGATTATTACTTTGATCATAAACCAATCAAAATATCATTTGCCATACACTGGATGGGTAAGGGTGTGTGTGTGTGTGTGTGTGTGTGTGTGCTGGGGGGTGTCATCCTATCCTTGCATCTTTGTGGAAGCGAGGAAAATATAGGTATACTCTATACTTCGAGAGTTAAGAGAACGATGAGTTACTGATGCCATTGACCAAATCAATGCCGTTAATTAAACACAGAGGCAAGTTTTGCACATCACTATTTCCCTAACACTTTGCGATTTCATCCGTTTATAGGAGACTTTAATTAATTCCACAAAAATTGTTGAACATTTAAAATATGAATTCTGTTGCAAATTTTGAATATTGCATCACCTCTCAATATAATCTTAGCTTATTCAAAATCTTTTCTTTCTGCAATATTGTTATCGCATTTTTTCACCTGTTTGGAAGTTAATTTTGTGGCCTGTGATGACTTATAATCATTTCATAAGCGCTCTTTATCCCGATAATGATGATTCCCCTTTTCATTCTCATCTCACCTTCATGAGTTTTCATTGAATAGAATATGGACTGTTTGATATTATTTACTCTCTTTATTTCTTTTCCTTTTCTTCTGTAGTTCTGTAATTTATTGCTAATTTACCTTCATCATCCTCTGTAATTATATTCACATCATTTTAAACGACTGAAGCAACTTTTCAAGGATAGCATAATACACCCACTCTATTACATACCCCTTGAAAAATGATTTGGTCATCATTCCGTCTTACGACTATCCAAAATTATATCTATCCCTCGCTTCGCTTGGTCGCATATTGATATGTGCTCTAATTCATTTATTTATAACCTAACAAATTCATTTTAACATAGCCATCGAACAAATTCCTGATAGGTCTTTAGTAACATATACATTTACAGTATATACATATGTATACACTGCCAGTGATGTGATTACAAACCTCTTGAAATATGTTTTTGGACATAACTTTGTCTTCCAAATACTCGCTCGCATAGTGATATTAACTGTACATCCTTACTTTACATCCATCAAAAAAAATCGCAAAAGGCCTTTCACTCAAAGATGGTAGAATTATGTACATTATACCCCGTATACATAGCTATTGAAAGGGTGTGTGTCCCCAATTTTTTTGAATTTTCAGATAATAATAATAAAAATAAATGGCATTTATATAGTGCTTTATCAATCTACGACTGTTCAAAGCGCTTCACAATTATTATTACCCGGTCACTGGATTCATAGCATTTCAAGCAGCCTGTTAGTCGCACACTTGTTAAACCAACCACAGTGATGGTTGTTTCCTACCGGTACCCAGTTAGCACCTGGGTGAGAGTGGCAAAGTGTGGATTGACGCCTTGCCAAAGGGCGCTAGGCCATGGTTGGATTTGAACACATGACCCTCTGATTACAAGGCGAGGGTCATAAGCGCTGTCTTCTGAAGGAAAGATTGTATCTTGATGGGATATAAAGACAAGCATAATGAAAGTAAATAATTATATAACATTTCACTGAGTGAAGACATGTTTGCTATGTTTTATTCTCAAAACCTGATCACTTTAATCATCTTATTTCTCATTGATGACACTCATCTCTTCTATTATTTCATGTTTATACAGTGATGAGAACAGAAGAACCACATGGAAGTGGTATGCATGTTTAGTATACCTAATTAATTGCCATTATTAGCAAAGCTTGAAAACATGCATTCTCACTCACACAACACTTACATTGCATGGATATTTATAAATGTTAAAAGTATATTGCTATCATCCCCCAATTGCTCGGATCGGATTTACTTTACAGCCATTGATAAAACAAATCGTTAGAGGTCTTAACTCCAAGATGGTAGCATTATGTACATGGACATATACTAGTCTGCTGGGCAAACCCTTCACTCGAAATAAGGGTCTGAATGTGCAGCCCACTCATGCCTTGTGTCCTGAAGGCTCTCTCGAACAGCAAGTTTTGTATGTGCTGGTCTTTGCGTGGAGGCACACTTGTTGATCAAAGTTCCAATGAGGGTCTGTGCCTGCAGACTAGACATATACCCCGTATACATAGCATTTAATGTGGTGGGTGTCACCAATTTGAATTTTCAGATCAGTATATTGCTATCACCCCTCTCTCATTGCTCGGATCGGATTGACCCCAGTGTTCATTGTGTTATAAGGGGAATGATGTCTAAACCTGAAACAGAATCTACCCATCATCCCTGGCCCGTCATATATCTTACCTTCTCTCTCTCTCTTTCTGTTTCACCTTCCTCAATCCCTTTACTTTCTTACTCTCCGTTTCTCTCTTTCTCTCTCTCCATCTAAGCCTATCATGCATCATGATATCAATATACAATATGTTTTCCACCTATATTATTTCAGCATCACATGTTTACTCTACATATCTTTACCGTCCAACAACTGCAATTTGTCCAAGCATTGGAACTTGGCTTGTCAATTTCCATTTATCTTACTATGTTTACTACTTAAATAGTAAATCCGAATGCCCATCCTGCACTAAATGTTTTAGGTCACCGTGGTCAGTTCAATCTGATCATTATCTGTCCCTCCATATCATGGTGTGTATGGATATCTACTTTTCAAATACGGGAATATGTTAAAATATAATATTATGAAATATGTCTTCGCAATAATAGCTTCATCAAAGGATATTTACACCTATTCCAATGTAAATGATGTATGTTCTTGGATGCAGGAGGTTTTTTTTAATGAGAAATATATATTTTAACGATGTTTAAAATGGGTGAGAGTTATTAGGTCTTATTAGGCCTATTAATTTATTTGACATGATTGCTACATTTGTCCAGATATGGATTCATTCTGGTCATTGTATATCTTAATGAAATCAATAATTAATTGATCCCCACAATATCATCGTTTAGAACGTGAATTTGTTTTCGAAGACGAGAATACTATCTCCATCACAGGCAATTATCTTGCCTGATGGTGAGATCATTACACGAGATGATAAAAGGAGATGTATCCTATCCACCTTATTTAGTCTAGTTGATAGAGGGAATGACGTCACTCTTCTCTTCATCACTTCACTCTTACTTAATATCAACTCTTCAATCACACCAATTTCTCTCTCATCATCTGATGTCAAGACGTAAAGGTCGTCTATTATAGGATCAACAAAGACATTCCAGACTTGATCATTGCGGGGGATTTCCCTTTGACCACCCTGTCTGTCTATGATTAGTACTCTCTTATCAACAGGGTAAGGTTGAGCGATGATGTGACCTGATGATAGCACACCTCGCATCCGTACACCCTCTTCACACGTGATGGTATTCAAGATATTACCATCAGCTGGGTTGATGACGTATATCTTTGACTGACCATTTTCAACAACAATGATCATCCCATCACGGTCATCAGCTACATACACCGATGATGTATCACGCGTTGTGTTTCTTGGTATTGTGACGTCATTGATGCGCATCCATTGTCTGTCATACACACTGATGCATCCAGTCAAACTGTCCCCTGTACAACCTTCACAGTATCTACCGCACACTAACTTGTCATCATTCAGTAATGCACAAGAGACAACAAATGATGTATTAGTACCCGTTTTCACTTTCTTCCTTTGTTTAGTGTTTATATCTAGCAAGAAGGCATGGCTACCTGACACAAAGTCAGTGATGATCACATTAGATTCATCTAAACCCGCAATAATAGGGTCTGTGATGATATCTTTGACACTGATTGTATCACTAAGCTTCCACTTATACCCACTAATCCTACCATTATACTTCTCTCTCCCAACACCTTTCACAAACCTAACACCTGATATTCTATCAGTGATTTGTTTCACATCATTCTCATAAAGTGGTTTCTTTAGTTTATCACTCACTGACATGTTCACACTATGACCGTCTTTAACAATGTTTTTATCGTCTTCTAGTACTGTATCTATGGTTTTTATTGCATTCTCTATTGTTTTTGTGTCATCCTGTAATGATTTCATCAACTCTCTTATCTTCCTATCCTTCTCTTTAACAATGTTATCAATGTCTCTATGAAGACCAATCTTCTTATTGTCCATGTGTCTTTGTCTAATCTGTGCATTTGTATGGATTACTTCAAGTTGTTTCTTTCTCTCTTCATTGTTCTTTCGAATCTTCTCATTAATATTCTTAATCTTTTCTTGAAGTACTTGATTCTGATCATCAAATTCTTGGTTGATTTTGTCAGCCTCCATCTTCTCTGTGACTTTATCTGTTTTGATCGCCTCCTTGATTATAGAATTAACTTTATCTTTCAAAGCCCGTAGATGGGTGTCTGTGTACTTCGTACATTGGTTAATTTCATCTTCACAGAGACGACCTTCTTTTAATTTTTCCTTTGCCTTTTCGTTTAGAACCGTCAGCCTGCCCGTCATTTCTTTTATCGCATCATCTAAATCTTGTGGTACGCAAGGATGCCTGTGCCTTACTGAAGCGCACAAATAACACATTGGTTCGCCATGACTTATACAATATAATTTTACCTTTTCACCATGTTTATTGCAATAAATATTTGGCCCACCCCTGTTAGCTCTTGCGATGCATCCTTCTTTAGAGGCGCAGTCATCACAGAGTCTCTTCTTCTCCTCCACGTAGTACGTCAGATCTGTGATTGATTGACACTCCTTTCCTTCACATTGTTGGTCTGGGGTGAAGTTAGTTGCCATGGTGATCAGAGTATTGATCTGATAAAAATAGAAGGCAAAAAAAAATATATCAAAAAAAGTTACACTTAGAAAAAATCCTGTAAAATTATACATTGGTAATATCCTGATGATTTTTCTACATTTTAACAAATATTAAGCAAATGACGATAAAACTGTCGAAAAATATTTCGGCTTGAGTGAGCACCGCTTACTATTGAAAAGTTTGTGAAAAATGATTTGCGCACAACTTTCAAATAGTTATGCGAATAATGCGAATAACAGTAGACCTTTTGGAATTTAGTTACTAAAATTGATTTGAAGATATCTTTTACCCTTTTAAACTTATTTTCTTGCCCAAAACACTTCAAAGAGTGCATTTCGCCCCTCCTCACTCCCCCACATACCGAGGCCATCGTGACGATATTTGATTTACACTAAGCTGTGATTTACATGAAATGGCTTGATTTTCACTTTGTTAATCATTGTCACGCTTGGAAAAAGTAAGCAGAAACAAGTATTAAATGAAAATGAAATGTAAACTCACTTTAAATGATAGGTAACTTCGTGAAAAATGCTGGAGATGTCTGATATAAACTTTTGTTTAGATTTAGTTATGTCCTCAGATCTAGCTGGCACAAAAAGGGTAGAGGTTGTGCTTAATCATGTTAATAAGTGTTAAAATTTCAATTTGAGTGGCAAAATTGTAACAAAATGCTTGAATGTATCCA
The DNA here is from genome assembly GCF_018143015.1 of Lytechinus variegatus. NCBI lineage: Eukaryota > Metazoa > Echinodermata > Echinoidea > Temnopleuroida > Toxopneustidae > Lytechinus > Lytechinus variegatus. The sequence goes on from NC_054745.1 coordinate 47,136,572, forward strand.
TTTTATTTCAATTGATTAAAAGTGCAAGGGAATGTATGAAAAATGTTTCGCAGGGTAAGTTTGATTTTGTCATTTTCCCTTGACCAGGCGTGAAAACGAGCATTTCTGCGCAAACAGATTTCTGCAAGTTTTAAAAAAATGGACAGTGCTCACTCAAGTGTAACATTCTGTCAAAACTTTTAATTTCATTGGATAGATGAGATCCAAACTCAACATTACATGTAAAAAATTTACCCACATGCTGTATATTTTTTAATTCCCAGGGCTTTTTTAAAGTGTAAACTTTTCTTTGATACGCACTGTATAAAAAGGGAAGAGAGAGAGCAGATGGGGTGGTAAATATTTAGAGAATGCGTTTATTTGTAAACAGATAAATAAGGGTTATTTAAATAAGGGGGGGGGGGTGGGATGGAGGTGGATGGAGGGAGACAGAGTAGCGGTTAAAGAAATAAAAGAAATAATCAATGCGAATGAGAGTAGGAATAGGAGAGAGAGAAAGGGAGAGTAGGATGAAAAAGTTATAGAGAAGGAGAGAGAGACAAAGAGAAATAACAAGTCAAAGAAACGACTTTTCTCTTTATGTTGGCAAATGCTCTATTATGAACAATTCTCTTTCTTGTTCTTAACAAAATTCTTTGCATTAACGATGACATAAATCACAAGAAAAAATATTTCCGATTGTTGTGATAAAATGAGAAAAATGTTTGGTTTTCACAATTTGACATATTACCTGTTGTAGTAAGCGCTCTCCAAATATTTGCTAAAGATGGCGTGGTTGCTGATGCACCAGAAAGTTGAAAATGTACGCCAGGCTGAAAATGATATGAATTGAATAAAATAAAAATAACAAAGTCAGACAAATATGGCAATGAAAATAGGGAATTATAAAGTTAGGATTTTTTGTTGGCTATTTCTATGGAACCCTTCAATTCATGGCTTTGTAAATATAAATCTACCGACCTCTAATTAACTTACGAAGTAATTCGAAAGTAATTTACTCAAGGTTTTTTTTACACAAAGAATGAGAAAGTAGGATTGACATTTGATTCAATATGTACGATCATATTTTCTTAATTTGTTACTGGGAGACATATACCTCACGCACAAACCATCAGCTGCATATATATAGGCCTACCCGTTTTCACAAAATATTGTCAAATTTTAATATCAAATTATCTCCGTTACTTTTTAACCTATAATGTTGATCGAGGCTTTTTTTTGGTTGTTGTGCTCGTTGAAGCTTTCTTGGTTTATATACATGTATATATAATCATATTCTTTACGCTTCGAGTAAGCATAAGCAGTGAGATATGTAGAATGTTTCATACCCACCCCCTTCCCCGAACATTGCTCTCACGAACAAAAGTTTTGCAGCTCCGTTTTTATTTATTCTCTCATTTATACAGTACGTATCGATAACAAGTTTACACTTTCATTTATAAAGTTCTTGGTGTCAGAATAAATAAGAAAATTTATTTGATTTTTTTATTATTTCCTCACTGAAGAGGGCGTTTGAAAATATTTCCTAGGCCTAATTTGAATATGCAAATAAGTAAGGGTGTGGTTTGGTTATCGTAGGTCTGAAGGTTTACGTATCAAGCTCATACGGTGCAGTTGATCTGGGTAGGGACGGTTAAGTGTGAGAGTGACCCTATATCATGACGCTATGTGTGTTGTGGAATTGATAACTTATCAGAGCCTTGATTCATGAATTCGGCTACCAGCATCTTTTCTTCAGGCAACATCAGGTGGCTGAGGTTTTTCTCAATTTCTGTCAAGCCCTATTTTGCCTATATAACCGTGAGTTCACATTTTGTTTCGTAATCTAAGCACCAGAAATAAGTGTAAACGATTATTTTGACAAAATGAAGATATTGCTAATTTGTGTAGAAAGAAGGCATTGAAAGTATTATTTTAACAAAATGAAATATTCCATTTCTAAGCGAATATTATGTACAAACGAGAGAAAATCAGTATCGATGGTCGTGATATATTAATTGATTAATTGATATAATCGATCCATCAACTTTATCGATTGTGTAATTGAGAGTGCGCCATGAGGAACCGGGAACCGTGAGTTCGCATTTTGTTTCTTAATCTAAGCACCAGAAATAAGTGTAAACGATTATTTTGACAAAAGATATTGCTAATTTGTGTAGAAAGAAGACATTGAAAGTATTATTTTAACGAAATAGAATATTATTCCATTTCTATGCGAATTTTATGTACAAGTAAAACAGCCGTAAGAAACGAGAGAAAATCAGTATCGATGATTGTGATAAATTAATTGATTCAACCTGGTCTCCTACTTAAATTGACTGATATACTCATTTCATCAAACGGCTTAATATGATCATATCAGGCATATTAAGAGGGGGTTATTTGCTGCCATCTGCCGGTATACACAGGAGAGGTTGCATTGCAAAATACGTGTATACTACGTACGTTACAGTCGTGCCGTGTGTGTGTGTGTAAGAGAGAGAGAGGGAGAGAGAGGGGGTTGGGGATACACGCGTATTAAGTAGGCAGGGTTAAAAAGCCTTGTCAATCATCATGCGGACATGCTGCTAAACCCAACCCGGTGTAATTTTGCGTAGCCTCATTAAAGACCAATTTTTTCCATGCAGCAAAACGGGGATCAATTTCTTCTTAACGGAATTGCCTCATGCTAAGTTAAGAGCCCAAGATCCTTGATTCCAAAGTTGGTTCTACCTTACGCCATGCATGTTGCTCCAAATTATTATGTACTATTCTAATGAGAATATCAATTGCAATTTTAGTTGTAATTGAAATTGAAAAAATTATAATTACAATTATAATTATAATCATATACATGATTACAATTATAATCAATTATCATTATCATAATCAATACTTATTATAAATATACATGTAAGTCTGATTGTAATCATAATAACTGGCGGATCCATGGGGGGGACACAGCCCGTGCCCGCCCCCCCCCCCTTGAGCGACACAATCAAATTTTGTAATGTAAAAAAATTTCCTCGGGGAAAATGTGCCCCCCTTTAAAAATGACTGAATCATCCCCTGATCATAATCTCAATTATAATAATTATAATGATGATTATAATAAGTATGATTATAATAATTAATATAATTATGAATAATCTAATTATAATCATTCTTATATTTGTAATCATTAATATGATAATATTGTAAATGTGATGATAATAATATGTTAATGTTATCAACATTGATTGATAAGATATGTATTACAGTGATTCTAATCATCCTTCAAACAGATAAGAGCAAGTGATAGGTTGATAATTATTTTGATGGACAAATAAGTTACAATAACACTTTTATTTCCATTAATCCAACTCATCATTGTGATGATTAGGCCATAGTTAGGCCTTAGGAACAATTTCCTGGTATATGCATATCAGATTAAAAATTTGTCCATGGAATTAGATATTCCTCTATGACGTATGATGTTTAGCCACATCCACTTTGATATGGAAAATGCGAGAGTAAAATAAAGAATAGCTTTGATCCTACAACAATATAGGCCTTGTATTTGAGTAAAAAAAAGTTTCGCCGCAGAGACTAGAGATGTTGACACAGCTAGGGGTCACGGTAACAATGAATGGGCACCAGATAAATGGGGATACGGATACGTACTGTACAACAAAATGCTCATAAGATGATCATTGTAAGTATATGTAGCTACAGGAGTACGGCGTGTACCTTCATCTGACTTTGAACGAAGTAAGTATTATTTCCTTTTTCTTGAAACCTAGTGGCTTTTGCATTTAGAATAGGTAGACACACAAAAGGTCTACCGTTTTAACATCATACAACACATAGGCGTACGCCTACGGCGTTGCAGGTTCCGCATGCTAATTTTGATGCCTCGTTTTAACTATAGGAGACTTTAAATCACATTAATTCCACAAAAAATGATGAATAGTTCAAATATGGATTTTGTTGCAAATGTTGAATGTTGCATCACCTCTCAATATATCTTAAAGATAATTCAAAATCTTTCCTTTCTGCAATATTTTATCTTATTTTATCACCTCTTTGGAAGTTAATTTGTGACCCGTGGTGAAAAAAATCTGACACAAGTCCTTCTCAGATGTGCTCGTTATTGAACCCCATACATTCTTGTGTCTATCCTCTCCTCTATTTTCTCTTTCTCTCCTGTCCGCTTATCCGCCTTTCTACCGGTAATTTGTTTACGGCATCAATCACATTTTTCGTGCATTATATTCTGTCCAGGTTATTTTAGATATTTTTCAAAATCAAATTCAAAATAATGCTCCTAACATATAAGATACTACATGACATGGCCCCCACCTATCTCAGTGAACTCCTTAAATTAAAATCACCCACCCAGTCTTACAGGCTTCGTAGTTCCCATGACACAATGCTCCTCAGTCTCCCACCATGTAAAACAAAGATCACACTAGGTGACCGTGCCTTTATCAGTGCTGCACCCAAACTCTGGAATAGTCTCCCTCCTCAATAAGAAATGCACCCTCTGTCAACTTATTTAAAACCAAACTGAAATCCCACCTCTTTCAAGATAGTTTTTAATGAAAAAGTCACTTTTTCATGTTTTTGGTTATGTATTTTGTAGAAATAATTAATCTTTACTTATTTATCTTCGATTAATTTAGCGAACTTTATTTTATTTTTAAATTTTTTGAGTATCCTGTTAATAATTGTTTTTCTGCTTATCTGTTATGTATTGTAATGCACAGTTGAGTATATCCAAGTAGAAATTGCGCAATATAAATTTACAATTATTATTATTATTCTCCTTTTATACACATCATTGAATCCAGTTTGCTTGAGTCCACGATGGCATGTGGTCTACCTACGTTCAGCAGCACCCATCCATCTTCTCAGGGCATTCTCCCTTTTTTTCTTTTCTTTTTCTGGGTGGGGTGGGAAAGGGTGGTTATATATACCCCTCTCCGCCAGTGACTCCGTCACAGCACCCTTAGTCCCGATAAGATTTTTTTTTTCATTCTCATCTCACCTTTAACCAGTCAGCAAATGAGTTGTCATTGAAAAGAAAAAAGATATGGACTGTTTGATACTTATTTACTCTTTTTATTTCTATTTTCCTTTCCTTCAATAGTTCTGTAATTATTTATTGTTAATATACCTTCTTTATCCTCTGTATATGCACATCATTTTAAACAACTTTTTAAGGCTGGCAAAATACACCCAATCTCTGCATTTTCCCACAATACATATCCTTTGCGTGGGGGCACGTACCCACTCCCCCCCCCCCATTGGCTGACCAAAAAAAAATAAAAACGGGAAAAAAGAAAAAAAAAGGAAGAAAAGAAGAGAAACGTAGCGGGAAAGAATAAATTATTGTTCATTATAATTATGTTTGCATAAAAAACGTTTTTCATAATTTTATGAAACATGATTATCTCAGGGCCTATGTCTTTATTGTTCCTGTGCTCGCATTGTCTGTTCAACGAGATAAATGATCCTTCAGTACTAAAACCTCCAGTTTTCAAGTCAATATACACCAAATATATTTCCTCGCACTTCAAGTTATTATTGTTGTATGTAGTTACATATGCTTCTTTTCCATGACTATTTAAAGTGATTGCCCCATTTTGTAAAATAAATATGAATAAAAAAAATGTTCACCTCGCGCTTCGCGCTCGCATCGTTTGGTTAGTGAAATACGCTTGGTCTTAGTGAATTTCTACAAACAAGCCTTAGAATGCCCCTCGGCAGGTCTGAATTTCCTAAATATTCATCTCACGCTTCGCGCTCGCAATATATGATTAGTGAGATGCGTATGATAATAATGATTACAACTACAAAAAGTGCTTCGTGTGTTGAGATGTAGTTTTAACAAATTCAACAGGCACTTGACCATGTTGACATTCGCATTAGATGACTATGTTGAGATATGCATGCTGTTAATTGATTCCTTAAAAAAGTGGTCCTTAAAATATCCATGTATGGGTCAAAATATACAAAAATTTCAGCTCGCTCTTTGCGCTCGCGTTTTTTGTTTAGTGAGACAGGTACGTATCATGATTTACAAAAAATTGCTTATAACGCCCCATTTTGGGTCTGAATATCAAACATTTTCAGTTCGCGCTCGCACTATTTGATTAGTGACGTACATATCCGTTTAATGCACTGTACTTAAAATGTCAATACATGAATATATATTAATATGAATGATTTAAAGCAAATTAGTGTTTATTAAACGGGGATAAAGAGAGATATAAGAAGATGAGACAGCATTTGAATCATTTGAAATTCCATAAAATAAGAAAGGAACAGTGAGTGTATACTGAACGCATATGGCATATATGTAGGTGCATTTACATAAGACCCAGAGCAGAGTAACCCTTTCGTGCTTCAGATTAAACTGGTTAAGAATGGATTGCAAAAAAATTGATGTGATCCATAAGCTACGTAGTGATAAAAAATAGGACTACATTTTAATAACTCCATCTCAACTACTATCCTTTCCTATCCTGTTTGAAAATTGATTACATCTTGTATTAATCAAACGGGGGAGGAGGGGGGGGGGCTGAGAAGCAGCCACCAAAAATTAGAACTTTTGAATTGCTGTTGACCTGCACTTGCTCAAGTGATATTCTTTAGTGTTGAAGTCTATCATATCACGGTACGACCCACTTTCCAGGCTTAATACTTTCATTGAAATTACACTCTGGTCTTCTCCATGGCTAACAAATGACAGAATGAATTCAATGTATTAAGATAAGGATGATGGACATTTTGACCGTAACAAGCCTTTAATCTTTAGAACGTTGTCCTCTTGAACTAATTGCCAATCTTCTTTTATGTTGACTCGATTTGTTTCAAATTTGAAATTTGACATCAATATTCCTCCTACCCTATCACACACACAAGAACCCACGCACACACCCACTCAAACTCTTTTCTCTCGACATTGTACTAACTCTCTCCCATTCTTCACCCCTCATCTCTCTCCTCTTTTGTAATCTACCCTACATTCACACACCCACACCTACACACACGCACTCTCCCTCCCTAACACAAACACACACGCACGCGCGCACACACCCATGCAAATTCTTTTCTCTTTTTTTTAATTATATTTTTATTGGAGAATCATCGAGGATCACAATATATACAAACAATTTTTACATGATTAGAAAACAAAATCAATAAGGCAGAATAACAGCAAAATGGTGCATTGATCAATAGCGAAGTTCCGAGACAGAAAAGGATGGCCAGTGATACAGACCTTAGTTTTCAAACCTCCAGAAAGTCACTATTTCACTGACATCGAAGACCTACAAAAAAACAGGTAAACAACGCGCAGCTATGGCCGGAATAAACAAAGTCGAACGGCAGGGCGATTCATGTAAAAACACAAATTGCCTTCCACCGCCAACACCCAGGCACCCCCCCAGTACATACAAGTATCACATTGTAAATGAACATATACATGCAGCACTATCATGGGAATAGGCAAGCATTAGATGTGGCATTTTATACAAAAAATGAAATAAAAAGACACTTTTAAGCAGAATACGTATTAATTTTAGGTTTACACAGGGGATTGCAAGGGAAAAATTAAATCTCAAAGCGCCATTTCTTAAAGTGAGCAGTTAGCTTCTTTTTCTTCTTTGCCAAGTAAAATTCAACTTCTTTCTGTTTTTTAACAAGGGACCTGAATGCTGATGAATTGGGAAGATGGTTCTTGAATTTGCAAATGAAAATGTGGTATTTCAATAACAAAAATAAATATGAAATAAATTTGTCATTACAGATTCCAAAGAGTTTTTCAAAGTTGGTTACAATAATGACAGATTTGTTTTTCTGAGAAATTATAGCAAGAAGTTTCTGCCAAACTGGGGTAACCATTTCACATTCACAAAAAAGGTGGACCATTGTTTCCTCCTTTTTATTACATAGGGAGGAATTAGGTGAATCTTTTCGTTTAATCTTAAAAAGAAAATCGTTTAATGCAATTGCTCTGTGGAAAATCGTAAAAAAAAGTAAAACGACCTTAATTTGGTATCAATAGTGCACAAGAAATTAGTATTGTGGACCTTTCCCCGCTCAATACCAACTGGTACAGGTAAATTTTCATTCCAAAAAGCATATCTTTTGTTTGGAGTGTGAGAACCAAGCAATAATTTGTAAGTATTTCTGGGGACTTTTTTAGTGTTTACTAGCTTATGGACAATTGTTTCGTGGACACCAACCATATCAGGATCGAAATTCTTCATCCACTCTTCTGGTATATTTTTAATTAAAAAAATAAATTTCCTCCTGTCTGTAGCAGGGATATCAAAATCTAATATAAGTTCTTCAAATAATTTATGACCAGGTAGGGGTGGATCAAATAAATCAGAAACTGTCAAAACATTTTTACTATACCAACATGGATAGAATAAATGAGATTTAGATTTAGATCAAATTGATCTATTATACCACATAATTTGACAAGCGCTTAATTCAGAAAACTTGTTGTCATGAAATTCAATAGTAGCTTCTTCTCTAAAAATGTACCAACTTCTTAAAGATTCAGCTAGTTGTATATTACCCAAGGAATTGTAACACTCTCAGGAGCATGAGTTTCCCACATAAATTGTACATGTTGGTTAAATTTTTCCAAAAACGACACTTCAATATGTTTCCATGGAGCATCAAAATCATCATCTAGTAATAATTTCACCCAAACAAGTTTTTGAGCAGTTGCAAAGGAAAGGGGGTCAACCATCTAAAGACCTCCTTGAATATAATCATTACACATTATCTTTCTCTGTATTCTATCTTTACCTCTATTCCAAATAAACTTAAAAAACAATTTATTCAATGTTTTAAAAAGGAACAGGGTAATTTAATAGAGAGAACCGAAAATAGATATATTAATTGTGGTAACACGAGGGTTTTGATAACACAAACTCTGCCAATTAATGAAAGGTTTCTCATTCTCCAGCAGTCTAAAGTTTGCTCCAATTTTTTCAATTTCTCCTTGTAGTTCAGATCATAAATTAAGGAAACATTCAGACAAAAAGTAATTCCAAGACACTTAAATTGAGAGTTCTTCCACGAAATACCACGATCTACATAAGGGAAAACTTGATTTCCCTTTTTTGAACCTATCCAAACAGCTTCAGTTTTGCTAAAATTTATTTTACACCCTCAAAATTTACCAAATTTACGTAAGGTTTCAAAAAGTTGAGAAAACGAACTGTCTGTGCCATCCAAAAAACAAACAGAGTCATTAGCAAACAGGGAGATCTTGACTTCTTGATTTTTTTACCAGGATACCCTTAATCAAATTATTTTGTCGAACGGAAAGGGACATGATCTCTATAACATGTAAAAATAAATATGGAGAGAAAGGACACCCCTGAAAAATTCCTCTTTCCATAGGGATGCGTTCTGTAAGGAAGTCATTATTCAAAACATATGACTGGCGAGCAGCATATAATGTCTTTATTGAGTCTATAAAATCTTTGCTAAAATTGAACTTTTCTAGGGTTAGAAATAGAAAATTGTGGGAGACACTATCAAAAGCTTTCTCAATATCTAGTAACAGTATAGATCCAGGAATACCATTTGTTTCAGTGTACTCAATTATGTCTAAAATTAATCGAATGTTGTGACCAATATTCCTACCTTTCAGAAAACCTGACTGATCGATGTGTATAAGATCTTGTAAACAATGCTTAAGACGGTTTGCAAAGCATTTCGCCACAATTTTATAGTCAGTTGTCAATAGCGTAATAGGTCGATAATTATTTATGAGGAGAGGGTCCTTATCCTTTTTAGGGAGGAGAGTGATTATTCCATTCCTATGTGAAGGGGACAAAATACCATTTTGTAAAGAAAAATTCAGAGATTTTAGAAGTAAATCGCTTATGTCAGGCCAAAATACCATGTAAAACTCAACAGGTATACCATCAAAACCAGGGGTTTTATTCATACTCATGGACTTAATGACATTATACAGTTCTTGTATTGTAAGAGGGGTGTCTAAAAATGAATTCTGGTCTTCAGATAATTGTGGAATATTGATTTTATCAAAGAGAGAATCATTAATTTCCTTTTCATCAATTAATCCTCTAGCATCATCCTGAAAAGAGTATAGCTTACTATAAAAATTTTGGATTTCTCCTAAAATCCCAACTGGGTCACTTACTAGGCTACCATTAGAGTCTTTAAGCCTAGAAATATTTTTCTTATGCCAGCCCCTGTTCTCTAGATTACAGAAATATTTTGTGCTTTTCTCTCCTTCCTCTACCAATCTAGCCCTGGAACGTGTAATTAACCCTTTTGTCTCAAAATCATAAATTTTATTCAATTTTTCTTCAAGTTCTTCCAACTTTGTCAAAAGAAAATCATCATTGGGAGATGGAACATTATTGGAAATTTGAAGTCTAATCTTATCAATGTCAAGCACTAAGTTATTTTTTTCATTATTTCTTTCTTTCTTCTTCCTAGATAAATATTCCATACTAACACCTGTAATAACACACTTCAGGGAGTCCCACAATATGTTTGGATTACAGTCAGAATTTTTATGATTTTCTTTGAAATCATTGATTGTATCCTTGATTAATTTAACAAAATCATCATCGTGATGAAGGTAGTGACAATTTTTTTTGTATTTAAATGATGTTTTATTGGTCACTTCAAGGTACATTCATTCAATACAGTTGAACAAATACGAATGATACATTGTAAGAAATTACATAACAGTTACATAACATAAGTGGATAACCACTGTACCATGTCTCGCCACCTGCGTTCGTGGACACTCCTTTTGTTATTTCGAATTGCTATATTCTTTTCCATTTTATACGATCGAGTTAACAAATCAACACAATCAGAAACTGTTGGTTTACATGATTTACATCTACTTAGATAAATTGATTTCTTTGCAATAACTAAAACATGATTAAAAAGAAGACATTTTATTGACAAAATACCGAGTATTACACTTTTTTCGGTTAATAATGAAAAATCAAACATAGTGAGTTCTTTTCCTAGCTGATTCCAAAATAACTGTGTAAATGGGCAATTCCAAAATAAATGTTCGATCGTTTCAATTTCTGCATTACAGAAAGAACATAAAGGTGAAGAAATGACTTTCATTTTATACAACTTATAGTTCAAGTTTAAAATATCGTTCAATACTTTGAACTGAAATTCTCTGTATTTTACATCAATAGTGTTCAATAGAATAGATGAACGAGCTAAAACCAATTCTTTATCTGAAACATGATATCTGTTTTGAAGTCTAAACGTACTTACAGGACGCTCATATTTTTCTGCTACTAACAGATCATAAAAATGTTTACTTTTTATTTTGTTTAGCTGTACCAACTCAACAGGAAGGATAATATTTGATATAGCAGCATTCTTAAATGAGTCCGTATATGATATTTTAGAAAATTTTGTCTTTAGGTAGTGACAATTCATTTTCCAAAAACCTGTGCCCCTTTTGGATTGATTGTCATTAAATAAAATTTGTACAATAGAATGATCAGATTGTATTCCAGGAATTATTTTAGAACTGACACAATTGTCTATAAGGTTACTAGAAACTAAAATAAAATCAAGTCTGGATAAAGCCCTTGGGGATTTTTGGTGGCGAGTATACTATCGTAAGTTAGGATGAAAGTGTCTCCACACATCAATTAGTCCAATATCTTCCATTAAAATAGACAGCATTTCACTAGAATTTTTGTTTGAATGCTGTGGTCTTGTACCCTGGTAGTCAAGTGGACTAGTTACTTAGTTGAAGTCTCCACCTATAATTAGGAATGGACTGCTTAATTTATCTATTCAGGCAAAAACTTTTAACAAGAAGTCTGGGTCATCCTTATTTGGTGCATATATGTTAACTAAAGTCAATTGTAATTCATTTAAACATGCCTTTAATACAATAAATCTCCCATCAGGGTCACTGAATACAGAATGAACCTGAACAGAGACAGTTTTTCTAATAAGGATTGCTACTCCCCTACTGGCAGAATTAAAACTTGAAAAAAAGCCAGTTCGCCCAACTGAGTTTTCCATAACATATCATCTTTTTTATCTGAATGTGTTTCTTGTAGGAAGATAATATCTGAACCCAAACTTTTCAAATAGTGGAAAATCTTATTTCTTTTATGGAAATCTTGCAATCCACGACAATTAAAAGTATGCAACTTTAAAGCCATGGTGTAGGATCTGGATTAAACACAAATACTAAAAGCCAAGATATTTGAATACTACATGTACATGTATGTTGAACTCCACTGTAAAAACAAATTGACAAAAAAATAGCATTGAGCACACTACTCCTAATGAAAAAACATTCTGCCACAACATAAAATAAATTGGAAAAATTAACATGAATAAAGATAATTACAGTACCAAAAAACAAAAAAAATGGGTTGCACTAAATCGAAGGAGATGGCCTCAAATCACATCACAGCCAAAACCAAAAATGCAAACAACAGGGGATATAGCAATCCCAAACAGGAAATAGATTTTCTTTTTAAAAATACCTGACTTACCAACTGTATACTGTATTCTGTAACATTTGAACAGCAATGCATACTGTGACATTCGAACCGCAATAGTATATGTACATAGGCAAGCATAAAAAATACCAACAAACAAAAATATTTTTAAGCGAAATAGTCTTAGGCCTACAGTACCAAAAAATTGTAAGGCCAAAACTGCCCACAATACATGCTTACATGTAAATAATTCATATCACCGTTGAAGTTCTTCATAACAAATGTGACAAAAACTGGATAATACAACTGGAATCTTGTGTGTGTAGTGTTTAATGTTCAGTTATACGTTGATCAACTTCCCGTCCGCATCCCTGTAGCAGAGTTTATCAGGAAAAACAAAGAATGGCTTTTTGCCTTCGTCTTTCAGCCGCTTGAATGAGACTGCCTTATTCTTCCTCAGCTGGAGCACACGGTGTGACAGGTCCTCTGCGACGAAAACCTGCTCCTTGTAGACTGACTTGGTCATCTTTAACTTGTCGATGCAAGCTTTTCGTGCATTCTCTTTAAGCATGTAAGAAGCAAAACCTAGGTGGATCCTCCTAGTATGTCTTGATGAATTGACATTTCCCTGGGGCTGTGGGAGGTAAGTAGGCATACGATGACATCTCTGGATGTCGTGGATGACTCCTTCCGGCACATTTGCAAACCTCAGGAAATCTGCTACCTTCTGTTTGCAGTTCTCCTTGTTGGATTCCTGAATACCAAAAATCACCAGATTGTTTCTACGGGAGCGGTTCTCCAGATCGTCAATCTTCTGCTCCAGTTTCCCATTCTCTTCTTTCAATGAATTGAGAGACGCTTCAGATTGTCAACCTCAAAACCCAGACCTTTGATCTTCTCCTCGTGTTCGGTGACCTTTGAGGTAAGATCTCCTAACTTTCTATCGAGAATAGACTCTATGCGTGCATCCTGTCTATCCTCAAAGTCTGAGAAAAACTTAATAAACCACTGTGGTGCCTGCTCACTCGTTGATAACTCACCGGGCGGTGCGGGCGTTGGCGAGCTGCATGGCAGAATGCCCCTCTTGGCTGAGGAGATGTTGACTGCAGTGTCCCCGGCAATCCTGGGGGAGTCACGAAGAGGTTTCGCTACGTCCACATGCTCGTCGTTTAACTTGAACTTCTTCGAAAGAGGTGAAGCAGATTCCATGATTGTACGTAAAAATAGCTCCAGTAAATAAATAGATGGGCCTTATCGTCATCCAAGTCACTGGGGACAAACTTGAGACACACCCCAAATATCAGCAATCTTTCAATAGAATCCACGGTTGGAAGATTTTCAAAAGAAATCTATTGTTCGCGATGCGAAACGGTGCGAAGCTTCTCACTGAGCGGGGACTTCCTTCCACCACACGTTTTCCCATTGACACAATAAAAACTGACTCGGACACTTTTTCAAACGACAAAAATAGTCTCTTTCTTTTCACTCCTGTGGCGGTATATTCTTCCAAGTTGATGAAACAATGATCAAAACACTAAATAAGATAAATTTAATAACACTAAAAACACTATTTAACTGTCTAAATACTCCTCGTGATCCGAGTCCCCTTCCCGTGTTGAGTTCGTCTAATTTCCCATAGGAGGGGACTTGGATAACGAGGAGTGCTATTAGTCGTTATCCAAGTCCCCTCCTATGGGAAATTGGACGAACTCAACACGGGAAGGGGACTCCGATCACGAGGAGTATTTAGACAGTTAAATAGTGTTTTAATGTGATTTTCATTGATTTTAATGATTCTTATTATCGAAAATATTCATTAATCATGTCTAGGAAACTGTCTAAAAGTGGCAGAGTGGTTTTGAAGAGGAGGGAAATGAGGGGTAGATGAATATCAACGGGTTAATCGCCATTTTGTATTTTTAGGAGAGGGGACTTGGATCACGAGTAATAGTACTCCTCGTTATCCAAGTCCCCTCCTATGGGAAATTGGACGAACTCAACACGGGAAGGGGACTTGGATCACGAGGAGTATTTAGACAGTTAAATAGTGTTTTTAATGTGATTTTCATTGATTTTAATGATTCTTACTATCGAAAATATTCGTTAATCATGTCTATTAAACTGTCTAAAAGTGGCAGAGTGGTTTTGAAGAGGAGGGAAATGAGGGGTAGATGAATATCAACGGGTTAATTGCCGTTTTGTATTTTTAGGAGAGGGGACTTTGATCACGAGGAGTAGTGTATACTGTTTTAATTCAATTCTTTAGACAGTTAAATAGTGTCTTTAATATGATTTTCATTGATTTTAATGATTCTTACTATCGAAAATATTCGTTAATCATGTCTATTAAACTGTCTAAAAGTGGCAGAGTGGTTTTGAAGAGGAGGGAAATGAGGGGTAGATGAATATCAACGGGTTAATTGCCGTTTTGTATTTTTAGGAGAGGGGACTTGGATCACGAGTAATAGTACTCCTCGTTATCCAAGTCCCCTCCTATGGGAAATTGGACGAACTTGACACGGGAAGGGGACTTGGATCACGAGGAGTATTTAGACAGTTAAATAGTGTTTTTAATGTGATTTTCATTGATTTTAATGATTCTTATTATCGAAAATATTCATTAATCATGTCTATTAAACTGTCTAAAAGTGGCAGAGTGGTTTTGAAGAGGAGGGAAATGAATAGACCAAAGATTGTAGAGCGCGCGTACGCGGCGCTCTACAATCTTTGGTGGAGACTGAAAAGAGACAAGTCACACACAACTACGATGGAGGTTGGTAGAACAGGTAGGACATGTTTTACGTTGTGAAAAATTGTCCGTGGATCCGAGTCACCGGGGACTTGGATCACGATAATGCCAATAGATGTATATCAGAGTGTCACTGAAGAAACAGATCGCTAAAAATCAACAATTTTAATGTCACTTTCATTCGTCACCGGTTATAATTCCTGTCTGAAATTGCTTGCTACGGAAATCACATCCGCACGAAACGCGCCGCCATTTTCCTTTCATTAAATTATTTTCTCTTTACTAACCCTCTCCCATTCTCTACCCCTCATCTATGTTCTCCATTTATGTCTTTGCTTTCTTTTTTAATCCATCCTCCATACGCACACACACACTCTCTCTCCATTCTAATACACCTCCATTCCCTTCGCCATCTCTGTTCATCTTTATATTTCCTCTTTTGTTCTCCCTTCTCCCCCCACACACACATTCTCTCTCTCCATTTTCATACACCTCCATTCCCATACGCTATCTCTGTTCTTATTATTTCCTTTTTATACCTCATTCTCACCCCCCCCACACACACGCCCACACTTTCAAATCAATCATCTCTATCTCACATGCTATCTCTCTCTCAATGAACTAGCTCTCTCTCTCTGCTTCTTTGCACCCTCTCATCAATAACCAACCTCAGTGTCTTGTAACATAATGAAATAAAACCAACCTACGATCAGTTACATCACACTGCAGTAAATATTGTTCGTAAAACTGATTGCTTTCATGTACATACATGTATACAATATACAACATATGCCTCAGTCACAATGTAAATATGAAGCCGATTATTTTAGTTTTATTATTCACAAACGTTCATAAGTTTTCAGATATCATGGAATAAAGCAAACGAGATTTAATATGTGTGTGCATTCAGCCATAAAGAAGTGATTTAACAACAGAGTCCAATGTACAACAACTACGATTATTGCCCCGTTAACACAAATTAACAATCAATTGTTTCTTGTAAATATTGATTCTGGTTGGTTCATTGTGATTATTATGAACAATTATGTACATTCAACCATGATCTTGATTTGACATTCCCATTTTGCGATTGTTTGTCTCTGTTAAGCGGTAACTAAATTGAATATTCCAAATATGATTCTCGTACTCAGCGAGTGAACAGCTATTTCCTTCTGTTTCAATTTATCGTTCGAAATCAGTTATACATCGACAAAAAAGAAGGAAAAAATACCCTGTAATTGAAAGCAAGATATTCCCTAGTAGAATAGACTTTAGGCAAACGAGTCAGAGTGAGATAGAAAATGGAATAAATTATTCAAGGGAAAGATCGATCTGACATTATGTTGCTTCTACACAAGACCAAAATTAACGAGAAAGAAATCAATTAATGTTCGGTGGAGGTAAATTTAAGTAAAACAACCATTTAGAGTTTCTGGATTGCATTAATAGCACCTACTGAAAAGCATGCCTATTAAATGAAATCAGATGAATTTCCCAATTTACTATTCATTATGAATAAATATATTTAATTTTTATTAGAGCTTCTATCAAGAATAGGTCTTTGGTACCGCAACAATAAAAAAACATATAGAATTGTTCCGGAATGAAGATATTTATACCTAAGTAATTAAAGTAAAATTCACAAAGCAAAGTGCTTAAAATACAAAATACAAATAGCAAAGTTGATTGAATTTTAATGTTTAACAATATATTATTAAAACAGTTATATGCACATCATCATGAATATTCATTAGATTTACCGATGATGTAGCATGCCCACTTTCATTTTCGTATGTTATTACATGTAATCATAATTGTTTCATTCTTTCATACCGTACGTGTGTGAATTATATATGTCCCTTGTAATGAAATAAGTTACAGCAATGAATATCTAATGCACTAAATCAGTTGTTATTCCAGTAGTTTTGGTTCTTGAAGGAAACAAAAAATGAATAAACCTAATTTCAAATAATAAAATACAAATGAACGAGTGAGATATGACATCATCAGTTTGCTCACTGAATACTCATGAAGACATGCCTAGAACTGTTTCACATTAATAATGCAAATCTTTGACATTCCTTGTCCGATTTTGATGCAATTTTCATTGCTTTGTTTGTATCTGTTGAAATCGTATCATTTTCAGCCTGGAGTACTGTTTTAAGAACGGACATACATGTTCTTAAGGTCAAGTCCACCCCCCCAAAAAAAAAAAAATAAAAAATGTTGATTTGAATACATAGACAAAATCAAATTAGCAAAATGCTGAAAATTTCATCGAAATCGGATGTAGAAGGAGAAAGTTATGACATGTTTAAATTTCGCTTATTTTTGACAAAAAGAGACATACAATTAAACACAGTCGATGATGTCCCTCACTCTCTATTCTTTTTTATTGTTTGAAGTATACAATATTTCAATTTTTACAGATTTGACATAAGTACCAACTCGACAGAGCCATATGATATATATAGGAGAGCATGAGCACCTAACAAGTTAGATACGTGCGCTATAAAAATCGTATATTACTTATTATCCTATATTATTTATTTCAGACTTTTTTCAAACCGACGCATTTTAAGGAATTTATCAAATACGCTGGAAAGACATCGCGATTAACTCCAGCTCGCACACTGAAAAAAGAGTGATAAATAGGTTTCTTTACGATGATTTTAAATACTCCTTTTCTTGATGAAGTACGATACTAATTATTATTGATGTTCTCATGCGTTTTCACATTAAATGCTAAGCGTGTACTAGGTTAAAAAATGCGAAAAGTTTTCTTTAAATATAAAAAGAAATACACTGAATGCAATTCAACAAACTTGCCTAACGAAAACACCAAGAACAACATTAATTTTATCCTGGAATAATCATTTTAATAGTTACGCAAAATTACAACTTTCAAATTGAGAGGTGCTTGGATAATTTTCAAGTTAAATTAATTATTGTGATATTCACTTTATTTATTGAGATATAAACATCTTCAGCTTGGACCATTCCTTTGATAAGTTATACCTACAATATTTCTGTGCATCGATTGATAATTTTTCTTATTATTTCCCTTCTATTTTCTTATTTTTGTAGCTCCATTGTTCATCCACTCACAGATTCTGGTGCTCACAGCTTGTTGAGGAATTAGTTCCTGCCCTTTCCCATTTACCTCACCTGGGTCGAGTGCAGCACAGTGTGGATAAATTCAAACCCACGACCCTCTGTTTGAAAGGCGAGAGTTCGAACGACTAGACCACGTCGCACAGTGGGCCGGGACGAAACAAAAGTGCACCAAAAGTCATTTTGGGCAATTTCAGATTTTTAATTTTTGTCATGCCCAGCTGAAAGACAACACTTTGAGGAATACTTCAGCAAAATATTTCATTCCAGAATTTGCATAAAGGTTGTTAATTTCCTACCTCAAATCGTAACATGTGACATTTTGCGAAATGTCGCGTATATGACAACCTAGTTGAAAAACAGGCCATTTCACAGGTTTTTCATGTAGGAATCTGAAATGGCTCCAACTTTATCCTGATGTATTCCTTTTTCGTATGAAAGGGTTCAAAGTAGATAAAAGACAACTTTCAGGAGGTTTATAGGATGATTATTCCTCGAAATAGGCTGAAAATCCATGTTTTTAGCATGTGCAATAGAAACGTTTGGATTTCCGTGGATATCCATCTAAATTCTATAAACATCATCTTTCCCGATGTCTAAGCTTTAAGTCGATACCAAATTTAGCTACCCGTTTTTGCCCGTTTTCATGTTAGAGCCGATTTTACTTGACACATCACCCCCAAAACCTGTTAAAAAACGGTCATTTTTATACCGCGCAGTCGTCTTAGCACACCATATTGGTGTAAATTGCCGTTCGCTTTTACATGGCGATGACGATTCCCCTCCCATTCCATGAAAATGACATTAATTCCGGGCATAATGTAAACAACATAAAGGTTGCAAACGCAAATAAGGGCTATATCCACAGCTCTTCCACATATAAAACTTACTTGTAGAATAATTTCAGCAAAAAAATCCTCCTCCTATTGATACATTCGTGGCATTATATACTCTGCGTTTTACACAACTCAACACAGCTTGAAAAAGCACGGTTGATATTTTTCAGATTTTAAAGGTTTTTTTGTATAAATCTAATTAATGATGATTTAAATGCCATAAATTATTTTCGGCATCTCATACACACTTTTTAGGCATGTGAGAAACATAAACCAACATTCACTCTACTACACCGTTGTTTAGCGTAATTTGTCTTTTAACTAGCTAATCACAATTTTGTATCAAGGTGACGTCACATCGGATGTAAATTATGTTCAGTTGATTCTACGCCGAAAATCGCTCATTTTCAGCATGCTAAAGTAAAAATCTAACTCGGAATATAATTTTGGCGCATTTTCAACTCATTCTGGCCCACTGTGCGACGTACCGACGAACGAGGATTGTATGAGAAATACAGCAATCATTGGAATAGTTCATTCATTATTATTTTTTAGTGTAATCATGATATTCGATTTTAACTGTCTGTATAATATGTCTTAAAAGAATTCATTAGAACCCCACTTTGAAATGGTTTAATATCCTTTAGTGTGAATCATATATTATTCCTGGTGAGTAGTAAAGGTGTACGTATAGTCACATAACTAATCCCTATTGTTCTAAACAATAGAAATATGAATTATGAATATTCTATTTTTGTAAACAATAGAATATGAAATATTAATAAAGTTATGGAAATATGAAATATGATTATGAATTATGAAAATATGAAATATGATTATGAATTATAGAAATATGGATTAAAATTAAAACAATAGGATTATAAATTATGGATTATAAATTATGGAAATATGGATCGATGATTATGGAAATATGAAAATATGAAATATGGATTATAAATTATGGAAATATGAAATATGAATTATGGATTATAAATTATGGAAATATGGATTAAAATTAAAACAATAAGATTATAAATTATGGATTATAAATTATGGAAATATGGATTATAAATTAAACAATAGGATTAAAAAAAGATGGGCGGTCAAGTGACGTCACGAAGGTGTGACGTCATAGAGTGACGAAACCTGAAAAACAAATGACGTCATAGTGGATTGCACAACATCGATGACGTCATGTCCATACTCAAAAACAAGAAGAAAGTAAATGGTGACGTCATAGTGGATTGCACAACATCGATGACGTCATGCGTATACTCAAAAACAAGAAGAAAGTAAAGAAACAATAGACAAGTCTTGGACATGCCCAAGGGTGACTTCACTCAATAAAAAATGACTCAACCTTGAATAAAAAAAGGAAAGTAAAGAAATTAAAAACATGTCTTGGACATGTCCAAGTGACGTAGCAAGGTTGGGTCAAACAGAGAGAGAGAGAGAGAGAGAGAGGCTGAGAAAGAAAGAGTATGGGTGAATGATGAGAGAGGATGGGCAAATGATGACCACAAATACTAACGTTCACTAATTTTGTTATGGGTGTGAAACAATAGAATTTTTAAATGGAGGGTAAATGTTTTTCACGATGCTGGGACCGTCAAGTCCACCCTCACATGTTGACCGTTCCTCTCAGCACGATCCCATTTGGATCTATTCATGGTAGGTTCTAGTTTACCGATAGAGTCGATGGAATCATCCTTTCTTTTGTCATCGGTATGAAACAATAGAATTTAAAATGGAGAGTAAACCATAGCGTCATGCATCTTGCGAAGAACCAGCACGCATATTGCTTAATAGCTCTTTATTCCTATTTGAACTGTCATACACGTAAACGTGACTATCATATCACACAGATCGATCAACCAAACAGGTGGTATATTTCGACTAATCATGACCGTTTATCATCATGCTTGTTTAACTTCATTTTTTTGTTGTATTACGTTGTTCAAAATTCGTAGAATTTATCACTATTTCTACTTTCCGCTCTTTGATGCCTATTTTGTCACCCCCTAAATTTTATTTTCTTCACATTTTTCATCTTAACTTTCTTTACTTTCATTCGTTAAGTTTATTCCATTTCTTCAATTTTTCCCCATTTTCTTCAATTTGTACAATTTCTTTCATTTCTCCATTGATATCCTCTAATATCTTCCTATTCTCCATATTCTTCATATTCTCCCATTTTCCTCTATCATTTTCTTCATATCCTCCTGTTTGTTCATTTTCTTTATTTTGTTCATTCCGTCATACCGTCATATCACCAACCCGTCATTCCGTCAGCCATAATTGTTGCTATTTCTTCATTTTCCTCGATCATTCTGTTCATTTCCTCCAGTTTATTCATTTTCTTTATATTGTTCGTTTTCTTTATATTGTTTATCCCGTCATGACATCATACCATCATTTCGTCATACCGCCATCCTGTCATTACATCATACCGTCATTTCGTCATACCACCATATCACCATCCCGTCAAACCGCCATTTTACCATCCCGTCATACCGCCATTTTACCATTCCGCTATCCCGTCATGACATCATACCATCATTTCGTCATACCGCCATCCTGTCATGACATCATACCGTCATTTCGTCATACCGCCATATCACCATCCCGTCAAACCGCCATTTTACCATCCCGTCATACCGCCATTTTACCATTCCGCTATCCCGTCATGACATCATACCATCATTTCGTCATACCGCCATCCTGTCATGACATCATACCGTCATTTCGTCATACCGCCATATCACCATCCCGTCAAACCGCCATTTTACCATCCCGTCATACCGCCATTTTACCATTCCGCTATCCCGTCATGACATCATACCATCATTTCGTCATACCGCCATCCTGTCATGACATCATACCGTCATTTCGTCATACCGCCATATCACCATCCCGTCATACCGCCATTTTACCATCCCGTCATACCGCCATACCATCATTCGCCATTCCGTCATACAGTCATTGCACCATTCTGGCAGTTGTACGGCGTCAGCGGCGCAGTAGAAATAATACGAGGTCATTATGCGGCGTTCGATATAAAACTTGACATTTGCAAGTTAAAATGCAATAAAAGGGAAAAGATCGTTTCTATCTCATCATTTGCAAGTTCGAATCCACTGGATAAACATGAATACTCGCGATACAGTAAAGCGTTACTGCTGTTCACTGTGTGAAAAGTCGTGTAGTCGAAACTACGACTTGAAGAGGCATCAAAGAGAGGCACACCCTGAAATGGGAGATGATGGAGATGTGACTGATTACAATGAAGATTCCAGCATTTTTGGAGGAGAAAGCGACGACGAAAACACTGAAAGAAGTGATTCTGAAACAGAGGAAGGAGTAGAGGAATCTACAAATACAGAGATCCCTGACGAAGACGAACATGCGGACAACCTGGCTTATCAAGAATGGTACGAAGAGGCGCTGTCAGCTACAGAGCAATTGAGGGATGAAAAGTACGATAAATACACATCCAAGGGTATTCGTGGGGACGAAGCTAAAGAAAGGGCTCATGTGAAAGTACTATGGGCTATTAAACGCATCTTTTTCGAACGCTACTCCAGTTTCCTAAGGCACAGCTTATTTCTTGAAGAAGACCAAACCAATCAGGAAATCATATCTGATCTCAACGAAAAAGTAGAAAAGGGTATGGATGTCAGGAAAGCAATTCAAAGAGTCCTAGCAAGACATGGAACAAAATTCGACGGACTGTTCCAATATCAAGCTGAAGATGATGCTGATGATGACGAAGATATGGAAGGGACTGAAGAAAGCGATCACTGAGATTAGGACATAGAGATGGTCGATAAATGTGTTACTGTAGAAGATCTAATTATAAATCACAAAATTGAGTGATAAATGCATTTTATTTCAACTATGTTTCAAAATACAGAACTGCTTAAATTATCTCCGACTCATGACCTACATAATTGTGTTATACAGATGATAGTAATGAAGAACTCATGCATGCTCATTGCATATGTATTTCCAAGATTATTTATTTCATTTGTTTATTTATTCAACTTCATTTCAACAGGGTAGCCCCATCAGTGATTTAAATACTGTTTTACAATCGAGCCCTGTATGACATAAAAATACATAGAATTACAAACATATATAGTAATCAATTATAGCAATAGGAAAGAAAATCAATTGAAATCTCTGCCAGTCAAACTGATCAAGGAAATCATCTAAAAACAAAATTTTGACAAAACAAATCGGTGCATCTAGAAATGAATGTGTTAAATAAACATAAATGAAAATAATGAATATTAAAGGAGTATCATAGTAAATAATGAGTGGTACAATTTATATTGAAAATCTTAATTGGAGTAATAAAACATCTGATACATCAACATCAAACTGTATTCATCGTGTTTTCATTTTACCAGAGTATATGATATTTTCGTCGCCAAACTGCGTGAAATTTGGCCTTCCCCTGTGTCATGAAAAAGAAAACAACACCACCAAATATGTGGATGAAATGTTGAAATGATGATCAAAATCAATTTGTCGGCATGACGGATTTTCATGAGTTGGTATGACGTTGATATGGTGTCCTATGGGTTGAATGACGGTGTGACGAAATGATGGTATGTCATGACGGGATAGCGGAATGGTAAAATGGCGGGATGACGGGATGGTGATACGGCGGTATGACGAAATGACGGTATGATGTCATGACAGGATGGCGGTATGACGAAATGACGGTATGATGTCATGACAAGATGGCGGGTTGTAAAATGGCGGTATGACAAAATGACGGGATGGTATATTAACGGTATGACGGAATGGCGAATGATGGTATGGCGGTTTGACGGGATGGTGATATGGCGAACTGACAGAATTCAGGGTGGGTGTATTGGCGATATGACGGGATGGTAAAATGGCGGTTTGACGGGATGGTGATATGGCGGTATGACGAAATGACGGTATGATGTAATGACAGGATGGCGGTATGACGAAATGATGGTATGATGTCATGACGGGATAAACAATATAAAGAAAACGAACAATATAAAGAAAATGAATAAACTGGAGGAAATGAACAGAATGATCGAGGAAAATGAAGAAATAGCAACAATTATGGCTGACGGAATGACGGGTTGGTGATATGACGGTATGACGGAATGAACAAAATAAAGAAAATGAACAAACAGGAGGATATGAAGAAAATGATAGAGGAAAATGGGAGAATATGAAGAATATGGAGAATAGGAAGATATTAGAGGATATCAATGGAGAAATGAAACAAATTGTACAAATTGAAGAAAATGGGGAAAAATTGAAGAAATGGAATAAACTTAAGAATGAAAGTAATTAAAGAAAGTTAAGATGAAAAATGTGAAGAAAATAAAATTTAGGGGGTGACAAAATAGGCATCAAAGAGCGGAAAGTAGAAATAGTGATAAATTCTACGAATTTTGAACAACGTAATACAACAAAAAAATGAAGTTAAACAAGCATGATGATAAACGGTCATGATTAGTCGAAATATACCACATGTTTGGTTGATCGATCTGTGTGATATGATAGTCACGTTTACGTGTATGACAGTTCAAATAGGAATAAAGAGCTATTACGTAATATGCGTGCTGGTTCTTCGCAAGATGCATGACGCTATGGTTTACTCTCCATTTTAAATTCTATTGTTTCATACCGATGACAAAAGAAAGGATGATTCCATCGACTCTATCGGTAAACTAGAACCTACCATGAATAGATCCGAATGGGATCGTGCTGAGAGGAACGGTCAACATGTGAGGGTGGACTTGACGGTCCCAGCATCGTGAAAAACATTTACCCTCCATTTAAAAATTCTGTTGTTTCACACCCATAACAAAATTAGTGAACGTTAGTATTTGTGGTCATCATTTGCCCATCCTCTCTCATCATTCACCCATACTCTTTCTTTCTCAGCCTCTCTCTCTCTCTCTCTCTCTGTTTGACCCAACCTTGTTAAGTCACTTTGACATGTCCAAGACATGTTTTTAATTTCTTTACTTTCCTTTTTTATTCAAGGTTGAGTCATTTTTATTGAGTGAAGTCACCCTTGGGCATGTCCAAGACTTGTCTGTTGTTTCTTTACTTTCTTCTTGTTTTTGAGTATACGCATGACGTCATCGATGTTGTGCAATCCACTATGACTTCACCATTTACTTTCTTCTTGTTTTTGAGTATGGACATGACGTCATCGATGTTGTGCAATCCACTATGACGTCATTTGTTTTTCAGATTTCGTCACTCTATGACGTCACACCTTCGTGACGTCACTTGACCGCCCATCTTTTTTTAATCCTATTGTTTTAATTCATAATCCATATTTCCATAATTTATAATCCATAATTTATAATCTTATTGTTTTAATTTTAATCCATATTTCCATAATTTATAATCCATAATTCATATTTCATATTTCCATAATTTATAATCCATATTTCATATTTCATATTTTCATATTTCCATAATTATCGATCCATATTTCCATAATTTATAATCCATAATTTATAATCCTATTGTTTTAATTTTAATCCATATTTCCATAATTCATAATCATATTTCATATTTTCATAATTCATAATCATATTTCATATTTCCATAACTTTATTAATATTTCATATTCTATTGTTTACAACAATAGAATATTCATAATTCATATTTCTATTGTTTAGAACAATAGGGATTAGTTATGTGACTATACGTACACCTTTACTACTCTGGTGATATAATGCCAAGGTAAAAAAAATATATATATTTTTTCATACTAATTGAAACAAATCTTATATGAAAGTTATGTCACATGGCTAATAGGAGGTGGCACGCATATAATAATGTCAGTGAATTTTCCACGGATCTGTTAGTCCTACATATATCATTTTCAACGGATGTTGGTATTACCGTCGATTGCTTTGTTCTATTAATTTCCACTTTATCGAACTTAATGTAAGGATCACACACCTTCAATAAATATCTAGAATCACTCGAAACAATTATACTGGTATTATTCGAATAGGCCTATACTTCGTATAATGTGTTTCATTATTTCGTTTAAGCTAACAGTGATGAAATCACATGATTATCTGAGAATTCAAAACGGACTTTTAAACAACCAATGTTGTCATCAAATAGTAGACTTAAATTCAGCAAATTAATATACATTGTATTTAATATATTGACGGAAATGGTAATGTTTTATATTTAATGTTGGCTACTTACTGTGATTCCAGCTGGTATGTTATGACGTCATTCTCTATAATGATGTCTGAACGGGAATTGGCCGTCTAGATGTTTCTTTGATGCGTCTTTAAATTTCTTATCTCAAGGAAATGAAATTGTCTTTATACCGAATACAAGAGTCTCATCCAAAACGGAAACTTTTGACACGATCGTTGCTCGCCACAACGCACAGTGCGAACCAAATTTTCAATATTGAAGGGAGGTTTTCTGGCGTGACTAGAGACCCTTCATTGAGATAGACTTCAAACGTCACGATCAAACAATTTTCAAGTGGTCACATGATGTGTGTTGACATAAGTAAGCTTTAACTACAGTGCGTCCCAGAAAAAACGAAACCAAGATTTAGCGATCATTTATCATTACTTAATCATAAATAAAATAGACAAATGACCTACCAATTTAAAGCTTAGAATCTCCTCTTTCATCTGATATTACTTAGATTATTTCTCATTCACGCATGAGTGAGCAAAGACAATTTGAAGAAAGGATATCAAAAACTCATTTGGCGGGGGGCATCTGGGTTTCAAAAGGAAACCCACATTTCTGAAAAGTTCAATATCTCTTCTTTAATTTCATACCTAAATTACAGAAAATGGTCAAGAAATAACAAAGTTATGGTCATTTGAAATAAGGCTTGAATTTCAATAATTTCATAAAATGAAGAGGTTCTCCAGGCTGGCTTTCAAACTCACTCGACACTCCGTTTTGTTGACGATCAGCCATGCATTAAATCTATTGTTCACCATGCGAAAGCTTCTGTGGGAAACCGGTGAAAACACATTTATCTCATGAAATTATGGAAATACAAGCCTTATTTTAAATAACCAGAACTTTTTTATTTCTTGACCATTTTCCGTAATTGAGGTACCAAATTAAAGAGCAGATATTGAACTTTTCAAAAATGTGGTTTTCTTTTTGAAACCCAGATACCCCCCTCCAAATGAGTTTTTGGTATCCTTTCTTCAAATTGTTTTTGCTCACTCATGCGTGAATAAGAAATAACCTAAGTAATATCAGATGAAAGAAGAGATTCTAAGCTTTAAATTGGTAGGTCATTTGTCTATTCTATTTATGATTAAGTTATGATAAATGATCGCCAAATCTCGGTTTCGTTTATTCTGGGACGCACTGTATAAATACATAAAAACCTCGCGACGCTCGTTTATGCCAAGGGAATAATTCAGTACAAATATGAAACAAAGCAAACGGGTTTGTATTGGATGACATAGTAGATGTGTACATATCATGATAATTGTTGATTTTAATAAATCAAACAATACAAAAATAGAAAAGGGACGGGATGGGGTCGGGCAGACGGACTTTGCTCTGCCTGTGTGCTTACAGTTTGTACATAAGACATACATGCATTAAAGCAGGACTGCCTCAAATGTTAGGCCTATATGATTATTTTGTCAAAAGTATTTTCTAAATAAAATAATAATAGCAAAAGGATTAATTTTCACGGGATGAAAGCTTAACTATTATTTTGTTTTAGACAGTATGTTACCTGTATGATCTCTATTTTTTTTTATCTGTGATATGCAAAATAATGAAAATTCGAAATTATGCAAAGAAGAAGAAAGTTCAAGGTCTTGGCCCGGTTACACTTCGTAATTCCGAAGGTTCTTTATTCCGAAGGTTCGTAATTCCGAAACACGTAAATTGCCTATACCTCGATGTTCGTTAATCCGAAAACGATTAAGGGTTCCTTAATCCGAACATTTGTGGCGTTATTCCGACGGTTTGTTATTCCGAAGGTTCGATAATCCGAAAACGAAATAAGGTTCGCTGTTCCGAATTTTCGATATTCCGAAAACGAAATAAGGTTCGCTGTTCCGAAGGTTCGTTAATCCGAAAACGAAATAAGTTTCGATGTTCCGAAGGTTCGTTAATCCGAAAACGAAATAATGCTCGTTGTTCCTAAGGTTCGTTAATCTGAAAACAAAATAAGGTTCGTTAATCCGAAAAATGAAAACCGGGAACAAGGGGGGGGGGAGCACCGTTCTTTTCATTTGTTATGAGGATAGGAAGGCAATGGCGGCCGAACCAATTCTCGTTTGGGGGGCAAAGCCAAAAATGAAACTCATCCGTCAAAATTTACACTTTGATGATATATTCACCTTGAGATTATCATCTGCTTGAAGTCATTGTGTGTTTTATATAGTAATTAAGTAGAGAAAAGCATTTTAGAAGTGACTTCTGATTATGGAAAGATGTATATTTAGGCTTTATTTTTCGCGAGAGAGTAAAATGATCGAGCGGCTTGGAAAAAAGTTGTAAAACTTGTCTTTGGGGGGTCAATTATTCTTAAAATGATATTATTGTGAGGTATTACGAGCGTGAAATAACCTAAAACTTTAGGGCATTTCAATAAGAATTGATAAATACGTTAATTAATAAATTATAATAATAATGAATAAGAAAAAAAAACCGAGCAGGTTTCTGCTGTCATTAAAAAGATATGCATCTAACTAAAGAATTAACACGAGCGCAAAACGCGAGCTTAAATATACTGACCAGAAAAGGAACCTTTTAAAGAAAGCATTTAGTGACCTCTTTAGGATACATATTTCGCCAATCGAATAACTGAGAGAGCGAAGCGCGAGCTGAAAATTTGTAATATTCCAGCCTGAAAACTAATAAAAATGTATATTTTAAAAAAGTATTTTATTTCGAAAAAACCGGCACATTTTTTTTGAAAAAAGGAATATCCCATTTTGGAAAAAAATAGCATTTCCTTGTTTTTTTTTTTTTTTTTTGGGGGGGGGGGTGTTGCACCCACAAATGTAATAACGCCCACAAATGTAATAACGCCCACAAATGTAATAACACTTTACCCACAAATGTAATAACGCCCACAAATGTAATAACACTTTACCCACAAATGTAATAATTTCACCCACAAATGTAATAATGCACTTTACCCACAAATGTAATAATTTTTGATCGCCCACAAATGTAATAATGACTTTACCCACAAATGTAATAAATTTGAAGGGATTTTTGGCAAATCCGTTCTGAACTAAAATCGTATAGTAATGCGTTCATATAGCACAAAAGTGCAAAGTCTCTTTTCCTGACCCGGTTAATTAACAAATTATACTATAAATCCAAAGTCTTTATTCCAGACCCGGTTGTTTAAAAAATAATAATATGAGCCCAAAGTCTTTATTCCAGACCCGGTTGTTTCAAAAATTATAATATAAGTACAAAGTCTTTATTCCAGACCCGGTTGTTTAAGAAATAATCATATGAGCCTAAAGTCTTTATTCCAGACCCGATTGTTTCAAAAATGATAATATAAGTCCAAAGTCGTTTCTCCAGACCCGGTTGTTTAAAAAATTATAATATAAATCCAAAGTCTTTTTCCAGACCCTGTTGTTTCAAAAATTATAATATAAATCCAAAGTCTTTATTCCAGACCCGGTTGTTTAAAAAATAATAATATAAGTCCAAAGTCTTTATTCCAGACCCGATTGTTTCAAAAATGATAATATAAGTACAAAGTCTTTATTCCAGACCCGGTTGTTTAAGAAATAATCATGTGAGCCTAAAGTCTTTATTCCAGACCCGATTGTTTCAAAAATGATAATATAAGTCCAAAGTCGTTTCTCCAGACCCGGTTGTTTAAAAAATTATAATATAATCCAAAGTCTTTTTCCAGACCCTGTTGTTTAAAAAATTATGATATAAATCCAAAGTCTTTATTCCAGACCCGGTTGTTTAAAAAATAATAATATAAATCCAAAGTCTTTATTCCAGACCCGATTGTTTCAAAAATGATAATATAAGTCCAAAGTCTTTTCTCCAGACCCGGTTGTTTCAAAAATTATAATATAAATCCAAAGTCTTTTTCCAGACCCTGTTGTTTCAAAAATCATAATATAAATCCAAAGTCTTTATTCCAGACCCGGTTGTTCAAAAGATAATAATATATGTCCAAAGACCCGATTGTTTCAAATATTATGATATAAGTCCAAACTAAGATACGATAATGATGTTCCGGTGGAATAAAAATGAGAATCGAGCCTAGTCTTCTCTCCAGACCCAGTTAATTAAAACTGGTGGAATCAAAGTCTTTGTTGTCGTTTTAGATTATACTGAACGTATTGTGAATATACGCGCTATGAGTAAATTGAGAATCAAGCATAGTCTTTTCTCCAGACCTGGTTATATAAAACTAAAAACTAAAACCCTATAGTAATGCCTTCATATAGCACAAAAGTCCAAAGTCTTTTTTCAGACGCAGTAGTTTCAAAAATTATAATGTAAGTCCAAAGTCTTTTTTCCAGACCCAGTTATTTCAAAAATTATAATATAAGTCCAAACTCAGATACCATAATGATATTCCAGTGGAAAAAAGGAAAATCGAGCTTAGCCTTTTCTCCAAACCCTGTTATTCAAAAATTGTAAATAACAATACAACAACAACAAAAAACGTATAAAGACCCCATAATCTTATTAATGCTGGATAACATGGACATATAGCGTAGTCTTTCAGCCAGACCCAGTCATTTGTTTTTCAAAATAAGGCTAAGAGTAAAAATATAAATAACTCCAAATCTAATACCAAGCAATCCTTGAACCTAAGAACATGTTTTTAAAAAGAGGTTTAGAATGTTGTCTTTATTCCAGACCTAATTATTACAAAAATTACGAAAAGAATCTAACATAAGACCCTATCATATGCTCTTGGAATAACATGAGTTGTAAAACGTACTCTTTCCTCCAGACTAGGTTATCTAAGAAATGAATTAAAAAAGAAAAACAAATCTAAAACCAGTTTTTAAAAGTTACACCCAGTAAAAAATATGTCTGTACCCCACACCCAGATTCTTTTGTATAATAATACTAAGACCCCTACAAAACATTGTAATTATGCATTTGCAAAGAAAACGTCAATTTTCCAGACTTGGTTATTATTTAAAAATAAAATTGTCTAAAACAAATACCCAGTAATCTAACTACTGTGGAATAACATGGAGATCGATTGTAGACTTTTCTCCAGACACAATTATTTCAAGAATAAAAAAACAATAAAACCCAACCCCCAACAACGAATCTAAGAACCAACAATCCTCCAAATTAAGACCAAGTACAAAAGCACATGTTTAGAGCGTTGTCTCTATTCCAGACCCAGTCATTTAGAAATTAATTCAAACAATCTTAAAAACATAAGACTTTGTCATATTCTTATTCCTGTTGAATAACATTATTATTATGCTTAGACCTTCGTCTAGACCCAGCTATTTATAAGATAAATAAATATTGCAAAAAAATTAAAGCTAAGACCAATCTTTAAAATTAAACCCATTTAAATGCTTGGGTTTAGAGAGTTGTCTTTACCCCACATCCAGTTCTCTTAAAATACAAATTAAGCAAAAGATTAATCTAAAAACTTAGACACCAGCATCTCCCAAACTATAAAACCCTGTGATAAGGCATACCGTAAGTTGGTATACAACTTGTTTTTGTTTGATGGAAGTGAAATAAATAAAATTGAATTGAATTGAATACCACAAAAACGTCAAATTAATAAAAGGCGTAAATATTCAGATCTGAATGGTACGCGCCTTAAAGACCCAAAATAACAACAACAACAACGTTATTCTACATCAGTGATATTGTGGCGTCTTGGTTAATATTGTTTGTCTGTTTTTATCGTTTCTAATAATTTCCTATTTTGAAATAACTGCATGGGTCTAGAGCAAAGACTACACCATATTTAAAGACTGGGCGTTGTGGCGTGCGCCTGTAATCCAAGCTGTGGGGAAGTTACAAATTGATGCAGAGGGTCGAGGTTCGAGCCCTGGTCACGTCTTTCGGATGGTGACGTTAAAGGTCGGTCCCAGACGTAAATAATCATATCTGATTGATACACGTCTGACAAAACTCAAATACACACACACACACACACACTGGTCGTTGTTGCGTGCGCCTGTAATCCAAGCTATGTGGGGAAGTTACAAATTGATGCAGAGGTTCGAGGTTCGAGCCCTGGTCACGTCTTTCGGATGGTGACGTTAAAGGTCGGTCCCAGACGTAAATATTCATATCTGATTTAGACACGTCTGACAAAACTCAAACACACACACACACACACACACGTTTGCCCCATGGAAAGATTAAACCTCAAAATGTTGATGGACCTGAATCCACCGACGGGACAGCCTAACTCCGTAACTCTGGTACGGGTGTGGGAGGGGGCCCTTCTTTCTTTGCCTGTCTCTCTTTCAGTCATTTCAAATCAGTTTTTTTTCCCTATCTTATCACTTCTTGATCACATAAATCCTCTCTCTCTCTTTCTTTACTTACTTAACGGGTCAATATAACCCCAGAAAATATATCTTAGGCCACTGAGATTATTGGAATTGTAACTAATAAAAAGAAATGCTGAATATACTACAAATAGTGCTTGGTACACTGAAAATTTAAAATACCGAAGAACTTGTTAAAACTTTATCCCCTCTTGCTAGAATGATTTTCTTTTATATAATATCTCATAGATCGTCGATCAACAACCTTATCGTTTACGGGAAGTAATCCCCATATTGTGTGCTGATATCTTATTCCTCGGTTTTTGTTTTATATGTATTTAAAGGTTTTGTGTTTTTTTCATTAAAAAAAGGAATGAATATACAAAAAATAATAATAATAAACAAGTGGAATGCCTCTGGCCGTCTCACCTACATCACGCGATTCAAAATGGCAGCAGTGCTGACTTTAAAAACTACTATAACTCGCACAAGATGTTAAGTGATACTTCGATACTCTTATTTCCACGTTTTATGAACTAGACCAATACACTTACAGAAATAGGATGGTAATTCAACAAATACCCCCAATGTGGCAAAAATTCATTGACCTCACATGACCTTTGACCTTGATCATGTGACCTGAAACTTGCACAGGATATTCAGTGATACTTTATTACTCTTATGTCCAAGTTTCAAAAGTCAGATCAATAAACTTGCAAAGTTATGATGGTAATTCAACAGATATCCCCATTATGGCCAAAGTTCATTGACCTTTGACCATTGTCATGTGACGTAAAATGCACACAGGATGTTCAGTGATACTTGATTACTCTTATGTCCAAGTTTTATGAACTAGACCAACATACTTTCAAAGTTATGATGGTAATTCACCAAAAAAAAAAACGATTCGGCCAAAGTTAATTGACCCTATATGACCTTTGACCTTGACCATGTGACCTGAAACTTGCCCAGGATGTTCAGTGATACTTGATTACTATTATGTCCAAGTTTCATGAATCAGATCCCAAACCTTTTTAAGTTTTGATTGTAATTCATCAGATACCCCCAAATCGGCCAAAGTTCATTGACCCTAAATGACCTTTGACCTTGGTCATGTGACGTGAAACTCATGCAGGATGTTTGGTGATACTTGATTAATCTTATGTCCAAGTTTAATGAACTAGGTCTATATATTTTCTAAGTTATGATGATATTTCAAAATCTTAACCTGAGGTTAAGATTTTGATGTTGATTCCCCCAACATGGTCTAAGTTCATTGACCCTAAATGACCTTTGACTTTTGTCATGTGACATGAAACTCTGATAGGATGTTAAATAATATTTGATTAACCTTATGGCCAAGTTTCATGAACTAGGTCCATATACTTTCTAAGTAATGATGTCATTTCAAAAACTTAACCTTAGGTTAAGATTTGATGTTGACGCCGCCGCCGCCGTCGGAAAAGCAGCGCCTATAGTCTCACTCTACTATGCAGGTGAGACAAAAAGAAGTAATAAAAATAATACTAGATAAAATTGTTACCCTACTTCTCATACAGTGGGTGGCATAAATAGTCAATCATGACTTATTGCCAAATAAAAACATGGAATGGAATGGTTATCCCCTCTTGTTAGAATGTTTTTCTTTTATATAACATATCATAGATCGTCAATCAACAACTTTATCGTTTTCGGGAAGTAATCCCCCTATTGCTTACTGATATCTTATTTCTCATTTTTTTTTCATATGTATTTTAACGTTTTTTCATAGAAAAAAGGAAGGAATATACAAGAAATTATTTTTTTTAAAGGACAAGTCCACCCCAACAAAAACTTGATTTGAACAGAAAGAGAAAAATTCAACAAGCATAACACTGAAATTTTCATCAAAATCGGATGTAAAATAAGAAAGTTATGGCATTTTAATGTTTCGCTTCATTTCACAAAACAGTTATATGCACATCTCGGTCGGTATGCAAATGAGGAACTGATGACATCACTCACTCACTATTTCTTTTGTATTTTCTTAAATGAAATATGAAATATTTTTATTTTCTCGTCATTGTCATGTGAAATGAGGTTTCATTCCTCCCTGCAACACGTGGAAATTTATTATTTTAACATTTTGTGCTTTAGGCAAGGAGGTCCTAATCGTCAAATTCGTAAAAATTGAAATAATGTATAATTCAAACAATGAAAACCAAAAGAAATAGTGAGTGAGTGACATCATCGACTTTCTCATTTGGATGTAGCTGGCTCGTTCATATAACTATTTTGTTAAAAATAAACAAAATTTTTAATGTCATAACTTTCTTATTTTACATCCGATTTTGATGAAATTTTCAGCATTGTGCTTGTCTGATTTTTCTCTATTGATTCAAATCAACATTTTCTGAAGAGGACTTGACCTTTAATGGTTGCAGGGTCTTTGTTTTGTTGTTGTTGTTGTGTTTTTAATGACTTTTATAACTGGGTCTGACAGAAAGACTACGCTACATTTCCATGTTATTCAACATAAATAGGATCGTGGGTCTTTGTTTTTTATAATTATTATAATTTTTGAAATAAATGGGTCTGGAAAAAAGACTTTGGACTTATATAATAATTTTTTAATTAACCGGGTCTGGGAAAAAAGATTTCGCATGATTTTCAATTTTAATGTCATAACTTTCTTATTTTACATCCGATTTTGATGAAATTTTCAGCATTGTGCTTGTCTGATTTTTCTCTATTGATTCAAATCAACATTTTCTGAAGAGGACTTGACCTTTAATGGTTGCAGGGTCTTTGTTTTGTTGTTGTTGTTGTGTTTTTAATGACTTTTATAACTGGGTCTGACAGAAAGACTACGCTACATTTCCATGTTATTCAACATAAATAGGATCGTGGGTCTTTGTTTTTTATAATTATTATAATTTTTGAAATAAATGGGTCTGCAAAAAAGACTTTGGACTTATATAATAATTTTTTAATTAACCGGGTCTGGGAAAAAAGATTTCGCATGATTTTCAATTTACCATTAGCGTCTGGAGAAAACACATTACTATAAAGTTTCAGCTTTTAGTCACCGGGTCTGGAGCAAAGACTATGCATGATTTTCAATTTACCATTAGCGTCTGGAGAAAAGATTAAGCTCGATTCTAATTTTTATTCCACTGGAATATCATTAATGTATCTCATTTGGGACTAAAAATATCATGATTTTTGAACAACAGGGTCTGGAAAAAGACTTTGGACTTGCACTATTATTGTTTAAACAACCGGGTCTGGAATAAAGACTTTGGACTAATATTATCATTTTTGAAACAATCGGGTCTGGAATAAAGACTTTTGGCTCATAAGATTATTTTTTAAACAACCAGGTCTGGAATAAAGACTTTGGACTTATATTATTATTTTTTTAACAACCGAGTCTGGAATGAAGACTTTTGATTTATATTATAATTTTTAAAACAACAGGGTCTGGAAAAAGACTTTGGATTTATATTATAATTTTTGA
This sequence comes from Lytechinus variegatus, assembly GCF_018143015.1. Lineage (NCBI taxonomy): Eukaryota > Metazoa > Echinodermata > Echinoidea > Temnopleuroida > Toxopneustidae > Lytechinus > Lytechinus variegatus. The sequence continues at coordinate 47,172,754 of NC_054745.1, forward strand.
AACAACCGGGTCTGAAGAAAAGACTTTGGACTAATATTATCATTTTTGAAACATCGGGTCTGGAATAAAGACTTTTGGCTCATATGATTATTTTTTAAACAACCGGGTCTGGAATAAAGACTTTGGACTTATATTATTATTTTTTTAACAACCGGGTCTGGAAAAAGACTTTTGATTTATATTATAATTTTTGAAACAACAGGGTCTGGAAAAAGACTTTGGATTTATATTATAATTTTTGAAACAATCGGGTCTGGAGAAAAGACTTTTGGATCATATGATTATTTTTTAAACAACCGGGTCTGGAATAAAGACTTAGGGCTCATATTATTATTTTCGAACCAACCGGGTCTGGAATAAAGACTTTTGATTTATATTATAATTTTTTAAACAACCGGGTCTGGAATAAAGACTTTGGGCTCATATTATTTTTTAAACAACCGGGTCTGGAATAAAGACTTTGGACTTATATTATTATTTTTTTATCAACCGGGTCTGGAATGAAGACTTTTGATTTATATTATAATTTTTGAAACAACAGGGTCTGGAAAAAGACTTTGGATTTATATTATAATTTTTTAAACAACCGGGTCTGGAATAAAGACTTTGGACTTATATTATTATTTTCTAAACAACCGGGTCTGGAATAAAGACTTTTGATTTATATTATAATTTTTGAAACAACAGGGTCTGGAGAAAAGACTTTTGGATCATATGATTATTTTTTAAACAACCGGGTCTGGAATAAAGACTTTGGACTTATATTATAATTTTTGAAACAACAGGGTCTGGATTAAAGACTTTGGATTTATATTATCATTTTTGAAACAACCGGGTCTGGAATAAAGACTTTGGGCTCATATTATTATTTTTGAAACAACCGGGTCTGGAATAAAGACTTTGGATTTATATTATAATTTGTTAATTGACCGGGTCAGGAAAACAGACTTTGCACTTTTGTGCTAAATGAACGCATTACTATACGATTTTAGTTCAGACCGGATTTGCCAAAAATCCCTTCAAATTTATTACATTTGTGGGTAAAGTCATTATTACATTTGTGGGCGATCAAAAATTATTACATTTGTGGGTAAAGTGCATTATTACATTTGTGGGTGAAATTATTACATTTGTGGGTAAAGTGTTATTACATTTGTGGGCGTTATTACATTTGTGGGTAAAGTGTTATTACATTTGTGGGCGTTATTACATTTGTGGGCGATTATTACATTTGTGGGTGTAACAGGGGGGTACAAGTGCCACCTGCCCCCCCCCCTCCCCGGCGGCGCGTTTCCGTTTTACACCCTGGCGAAGGCATTTTTCGGAAAAGTAGCCAAAAAGCGACTAGTGAAGAGTCTACGTCTACGTTTGTTTACATTATCAGCTGGGCGCGCGATCCAAAGTCCGCACCGAAGTTATCCGCAGAACATGCCGTACTTGCAAATGCAGCTGAGCTTATACTTTCCTGGTTCAATACGAATGTTTGCCTTGATCATTTGCCTTGCCGATTTGCTGATGTCTGTCTTTCTCTCTATCTGTCTATATAGCTATCTCTCAATTCTATCTCTATCTATCTATGTAACTGCAGTATCTATCTATCTAATGATCTTCTCTGTCTCTCTCATTCTTTATCTATAACATCTATCTATCTCAAATTCTCTATCTCTATCTATCTATCCATCTGTCTGTCTTTCTCTATTTCTCTCTATCTATTTATCTATTTTTTTAACTATCTATCTGTTAATTTGTTAATAATCTTCTCTGTCTCTCTCATTCTTTATCTATTTAATATCTATCTCTCTATCATCCTATCTATCTATCTATCCATCTGTCTGTCTTTCTCTCATTCTCTCTATCTATCTATTTATCCATCTATTTTTTAACTAGAGTATCTATCTATCTGTTAATTTGTTGATATTCTTTGTCTCTCTCCCTCTTTATCTATCTAACATCTATCTATCTCTCAAATCCTCTATCTATCCATCTGTCTGTCTTTCTCTATTTCTCTCAATCTATCTATCTATCTATCTGTTAATTTGTCTGTCTTCTCTGTCTCTCTCATATATCTTTCTATCTATCTAACATCTATCTATCTGTCTCTCAAATTCTCTATCTCTCTCCTTCTCTAGCATCTGTCTGTCTTTTTTCTCCCTTTCTCTTTGTCCGTCCATATTTCTATCTATACTCTCTTTCTCTGTCTCCCCCTCTCCCTCTATATATCGACCTCTCTGTCTCCCCCCTCTCTCTATATATATCTATCTATCCATCCATCTGTCCCTGTTTCTCTCTCTTTCTATCTATCTATCCACCTCTCTCTCTCTCCCTCTCTATTTCTATCTATCTGTCTTTCTTGTCTCTATATCTATTTATCAGTCTTCTATATCTATCTTTCGGCAGCTTCTAAGTGTATCAATTAATCAAACTTCAATTTGTCTTTCCATTATAAGTATCTGTTTATTTTGATTTTGTCTGTCATTCTATTCATTTAGTTAATAATTTATTTTTAGAAAAAAAAACTATCATAAACAACGCGACTGCAAAAGCATGTTCGGATTTCACTCCTGACTGCCGCTCTTTCTGTACATGAAGTGCCGAGGAACTCTGTGCTCTGATCAGTAACCATGGTAACTGTGCAAATTGCATGCGGTGGTGGACTCGCCTGTGTCGCACGCTGCATGCAACCAGCGACGTGTGTAGACTCTTTACTAGTCGCTTTTTGGCTACTTTTCCGGAAAATGCCTTCGCCAGGGTGTAAAACGGAAACGCGCTCCCCGGCGGATCCAACTTTCGCCAAGGGGGGGGGGGCAAAAACTTTTCACCCATATTTTCCCCGATCGGCAGCTCAAAGTTGAATTTGTTTGTTTCTTTGAAAGAATTGATGTTGTATCGTGGGTTCTTGAACTAATATACGTACAGTAACTGAAAGTAAAGGCAGAGAAACTAAATAGGTCCAGTTGCAGAAAGTGTAATGGCAGACTCCCAGAATATCTGGATATCAAAATCAAGCAGGCACAGCCTAGGATTGGAATCTCTAACATTAAGAACTGATCATGCTAGGCATGTGCACAAACACAATAGAGGTGGTGAAGAATGCATTACAGAAAGATAGCTAATGAATTACCATTAATGGTTGCCATGCAATGTCTGAATACAACATTCTCCTTGTTGAAATTTTGAAACTACTACTACATGTAGGTCATTACACTTTGGTTTGTTTACAAACATTGATCAAAGTATAAACAAATGAGTTTCAATCAATTATTAGCTTAGTGAAGAGATCGTTGTCGAAGGAAAAGTTTATATGTGAATTTTGTGACATACATGTATATCTTGACATCCATATTTACTATAAATTGAGCATAACATTATCAAATCTTTCAACAATAAACTTCACTTTTGTTTTTATAAAGTTTTACTTTGATTTGCAACAAAATTGTAAAACTAATTCAAGATTTGATTTCTCACATCAACTTAAGCAATATACCAAAAAGATGGTATCAAATCTTTCCAAGATTTATTATTTAATACCTCACATAATCCTGAAGGTATTTTGGTTCCTTCCTTACTCTACTACTTCTCCTTCTCTCTTCTAGACCCCTTTCCCTAATCTGTCTATCTTCAGGGTCTCCTTCTGTGACTTGACTCTCTTCTCTTTCAGCAACAGAAGTGTGATTTTCTGTTGTACATGGGAATGAAAAGCGTTCCAAATTGTATGATCATCCAATTCAAATGTTGCATTTCCTTTCTGTTTTATGATTTTTCTCTTCTCCCCAAACTTTGGAGTACCTTTCTTCACATGTCTTTGCTTCCTAACTCTAACAAAACTTCCTAATTAGAATTCTGACACTCTAGCTTTTCTTTTAACATCTGTGTACTCTTCAGACTTTCTTTGTTTTTGTTTTACCCTTTGTTTGACTTCATTCTTCTTTCTTTCAGTCTTAACTGGCATTCTACCCTTTACATCTAACTTGGTTCTCATCTTGCTACCAAATAATAACTCTGATGGAGACAGACCTGTTACTTGATGAGGTGTAGATCTATATGCCAACAAAAGATCTAACGTGGTCTCTTTGAAAGACCTTTTTCCTTCGATCATAGCATTTTGAATGCTAGACTTCAAAACCCTATTGAACCGTTCTACCTCGCCGTTTGCACGAGGGTAGTACAACGATGATCTTACATGAGTGATACCATACTCTTCTAAGAACTCTTCAAACTCATGTGACACAAACTGCGGCCCATTGTCTGATATTAAATGGGTTGGAACTCCCTCTCTAGTGAACAATGTTTTGAGAACCTGTATTACAGACCTGCTTGTTACATTGCTACAAAACCGTACGCTACTTCAGGCCACTTGCTATGGTAGTCAACTACTACAATTGCATATCTTTGGTCATGAGGTGCATTCTCAAAAGGACCAGTAATGTCAATTGAAATCTTTTCCCATGGTGAATTAGGAAATTCTACCGATGGCATTGGCATGATTGGTGCACTGTGTCTGCGATGTAATTTGTCATTTTCTTGACAAGTGACACATCTTTTGATTGTTTCTTCAACGATTTTGTCAATATGTGGGAACCAGTATGTTTCTCTCAACCTTTGTTTAGTTCTCACAATGCCCTGATGTGCTGAATGAGCAAAATCTACAAACTTGGCCTGAAGTGACGTTGGAATTACAATTCTATTCCCTCTCATCACAATGTCATCTACGATAGAGAATTCATCTCTCAAGATGAGATATGGTTTGATCTTAGGAGGAAAGGATTTATGGTTACCAGACCATCCTTCCTCAATGTACTTTCTGACCTGTACCAATACTTCATCATTATTAGTTGCATCTTGTAACTCTTTGACAGTGACAGGTGAATCTACTCTTACTTGATTTAGAACATACTCTTCTTTATCTACTACATCTGACCATTCTTCATCACCTAACGGTAAGCGTGACAAAGCGTCTGCAACATAGTTTTCTCGACCTGCTTTGTACTCTACAGTGTAATCAAATTGTAACAACTGAGCAGACCAGCGTGCTATACGCATGGTTTGTCTACCTGTACCTCTAGTACTCAACATGGTAACCAGTGCTTTATGATCTGTTCTAAGTACAAAGTGTCTACCCCAAAGGTAAGTATACCATTTGTTACAAGCCCAAACACAAGCTAACGCTTCTTTTTCACCTGTTGAGTATTTCCTCTCAGCGGGTGACAATGACCTGGAAGCGAATGCTATCGGAATCTCATGTCCCTCTTTGACTTGGGAAAGTACAGTACCTAACCCATAATCAGATGCATCAGTGGTAACTACAGTATGTAAATTTGGATTAAATAACCCAAGAAAAATTCTCTTTGCAATTGTACTTTTGACTTTGTCATAGGCCTCTTGTTGCTCGCCCCCCCCCCCCCACTCAAAAGGTACATCTTTACACAAAAGACGTCTCATTGGTTCTACAACAGTGGCATAGTTTGGTACAAACTTAGTGTAGTAGTTTGTCATTCCTAACACTGACCTAAGCTTACTAACATCTGTAGGCGCTGGTGCCTCTAGAATAGCTTTGACATGACTATCATCAGGTGCTAGACCCTTACTACTCACACAATGCCCTAAGTAACTGAGTTCTGACAAGTAAAACTGACATTTACTAGGGTTCAAACGCAATCCTGCGTCTTGCAACTTCTTCAGTACACTCTCTTGAAGCGATATAATCCATCATGTGTGATGAACGCAGTAAGATCGCGACTTTCCTCATCCAATTCGAGTTGATGATACGCTGACGCTAGATCCATCTTGGAAAACACTGTGGATCCTTCCAGCTCAGAAAATAGCTCACCGATATCAGGTAACGGATAACTATCAACAACAATGGCTTTATTTACTTCACGTAAATCAACACAAAGCCTGATGCTTCCTGACTTTTTCGCGGCAACTACAATGGGAGAGATCCATTCACTTGAATCTATTTTCTCTATCACGCCTTCCTTCTCCAACCGCTTCAATTCTTGTGAAACCAGGGGGGCGTTTCATGAAAGGACTTGTCGGACGTTTTATCCGACAAGTCCCATTTCATCCGACAGTTACTATAGTAACAGTGCATCTCAGCCTATCAGAATCAAGGAAAGATGTCAGATCTGACAACTTGTCAGACAGAAAATGTTGATGAAACGGTCCCCTGATCCTTCACAGATAAAGGTAACCTGCGTAACCTCTGTTGAACGGGCGGATGATTAGCTTTGACTTTGACGCGATGTTTGAAGTTGCGTGCACATCCCAGACCTGGTGCAAACAAAGTAGGGAATCCCTGTGGAATGTCGCTTGATGTAGACGATGTGGACTCTGACGTTGATGTCGGAGAATCACTTCTGACCGTCTCGACGCAGAGCTTGCTGCCTTCAATCTTAAGCTTCAACTCGTCGAAGATGTCCAAGCCCAGTAATCCTGAACCTCTGTGTACGACGAAAATCTTGGCGATCATTGACTTGGCTCCAACCTTTACCTGTGTCTCAAATATTCCAACTACTGGAATGTTTCCTTCAGAGTAGTCTGAAATGTTGACGTATGCTGGCTTGAGAGCATCGATTAGAAAGTGTTTCTTGTAGATGCTGAGCGGAATTATTGACACACTAGAGCCTGTATCAATAGTCATGTGGACCTTGGCTTTGCCAGCGAGCTCAACTTCACACCTTATTGGCTTTGTAGGGTGTGTGTTCACGGTTAATACCTTGGGCGTTTCAAGTTCATCAGCTCCACTTTGCACTTTGCGGACTTTTCTGCTTTTCCGGCAAACCTTAGCCCAATGTCCAGTCTTTCCGGAGCTGTAGCATTTGCTCTCTCTTGCCTTACATCTCTCGTCGAATGCTGCATGAGATGGACTTCCACAATTTCTGCAACTGTTTTTCTGTGTTTTCTGCTCTGTTTTCTTCCTTTCTCTTCCCTCCACTCTACCTTCCTTCATTTTCTTTCTGTGTAGTTCATACACCTCACTGTCACTTTCATGTCCCTTGGCAATTGCTTTGGAGTCTCGCTGTGCATCTTCGATGCATCTACTGAAATCAAGAACTTTCTGAAGGTTCAAGTCCGATTCTAATAGTAACCTCTCACGAATACGGGGATTGTGACAGCCTTCTACTACCTGGTCTCGCAGCATCTCGTCCTTCAAGTTTTGCAAAAGCACAATGATTTACAAGTTCTTGCAAGGCTGCTACATACTCAGCAACTGTCTCATCTGGCTTCTGTATTATGATCAGTAGTGCTAGCAGTCAATAATTTGCTTTATTCTTATAAGATAAAACCTTTTTTTAAATAATGCGAGCGCGAAGCGCAAGTTTTTTTTAATATGATGGGCAATATGTTTGTGATCTTCAAAACGAGATCTATGTATTAAACTAGATAATAACAGCGAGCAAGAAGCGCAACAGAAATTTTAAACATAAGCTCTGACCTGATCAAAGTTTTTTTAAATGATCTCTGATTTTTAGGTTTTATATTTGCGAGCGTAGTGAGCAAGCGGTTTGGAAAAAAAAATAAATGTGAAGTTTTTTGTCAATTACTGTTAAAAGGGCATTCTTGTGAGATGTTGCGAGCGAATCTCGTGCTCAAACCTTTGGAAATTTCATGTAGGCCTAAAATAACTATTATAAAAATGATATAAATATTATTTACCAAGGGAAGCCACTTCAGTTCTCTTCTCCCATCTATTATTATTACCCCGGAAGTTAAATATTCAAGTTCATGTCTTGTTACCTGAAATGTCTTATAGCTTGCCCTCGCGATTCGCGCTTTCAACATCTCACAAGGATGTCCTTTTTAAAGAAATTAGCGCCACAACCTCAGATTTGATTTTTTTCGTAAATATATATGTTATCAATCAGAAATCACTTCAAAATGGCTTTGCTCAACTTAATTACTACAAAACACACAACTACTTCACGCAGATGATAATCTTAGGTTTTGACGTTATAAGTGCCCTTTTTACTTCCCCCCCCCCCTAAACGAAAATACTCTCCGCCGACCTGCCTCCACTTTTAATAACAAGAAATTGCCCTCTTCATAATGTTAAACAGTCCTTAATGATCAATTCGATCTTCACACTTGCATTGATTTGTTTCTTGAGATACACTACTCGTTTTTTATCGGGGAAAATGTAAGGAAAATTCCCCACCCCCCGCATTGGGAAAGCTGGATCAGCCCCGGGAGGTAACGGAACTGATCGTGAACTACAAAGGGTTAACTTTTTTTTATTCGGAACTCCCTCATAGAAAATCATGGCTTCGACCCTGATATGCACGAACACACAACACTCATAATCTTATGAGCATCCCTCACGCAACATACACACACATAGGGCTACTGTTCGATGGATACGTATTTAAATGCATTCCATTTTTAAATTTCGCATGAATTATGATAAAAAAGGACACTGAATGTAAAGCTGTTATAATTGTTATCTTCATTAACATTGTCAACACTAGGCGTAACGATCAATAAAATATTATTAACATTTATAGTCTTTATTACCATTTTCATTATCATCATCGTTTTGATTATAATGATCATCATTAGTATTATTTTTTGATTATAATGATCATCATTAGTATTATTTTTTATTTTTATTATCATTAGTACTATTTAATATTGATGTTACATTGCTTTTATGTGTAATGATCCTAACCCTTTGATATCTTATACTTAAACATACATTTATAACTGATTGCCATTTTTTTTTTATTATTTTTCACTCGATTTTCTATTGTGCCAGGATTATTTCATTGTTAATTGTTTTTATCAGCGAATAAATTATACAATTAGTTACTGTTCCTTTTAATAATTTGAAATATTTTAGTTTGATTAATATTACCATTTAAGTAACAATATTTGTTTATTTATGTTACTAAGTATTGTTATCTTTGATTTAGATTTTTGACTATATTTTCATGTATGATGTGATGATTTATGTTATTCTTTATGTTTTCATCAGGTCATTGATGAAAAACAGTTTTATACTGATCTTTTGTACCTGATTAAATATGTTCTAATAAATAAAATAAATAAATAAATAAATTATTTTATTACCAGCAGAAGCTGTTCTTAGAAATGACATCCCCTCCAATACGAATCCTCTTATTTGGAGGGTACTCGCACGCGACCAACAAACTTATTCCCTGCATTCTTAAACCATTTGCTTAGGCAGCAATTGCTCAGATAAAATCGAAATTAAGCCGATTCTTAATGCAATACATGCTTTAGCCACAACACACACATGTATCATCAATCGTTTTTACTATTATTGCATTATATCGTGTAATCTTGTAATGACAACACCGTTTTTGTTACCAAAATGAATTAATTTCATTTTCGGAAATACGAACCTTCTTTAATTTTCGGATTAACGAACCTCATTTCGTTTTCGGATCAACGAACCTCCGGAATTACGAACCTTCGGATTTACGAACCTTCGGAAATACGAACCTTCGGAATAACCGAACCTTCGGAAATACGAAGCTTCGAAATTATGAATGTATGCGTCTTGGCCCAACTCTGTGCCGTATCGAATGATTATTTTGGTGTGCGCGCCTTTTGGATAGTTTCACTCTGAAGTCATGTGCGAAGTTTCATGAAAAAAACTGTTGGCAGAAGTAACAAAAAACCTCTATGAAACAAACCCTATTTTTTATTTTACTTTTGTTAAAATTTTGAATTCCTCTCCCTTAGACATTGTGTACATTATGGGTGCATATGTTTAAGAATAAGTAACCCCTTATTCAATATGGTGGAATTTTTTTTTCAAAACTGTCTATAGCAATGTCAGTTGGCAGTAATGTTGATCAACCTATAGGCAGAATTCTGTGCAAAAATGAAATTGATATGGATGAGTGAGCACTCATCAAATGGGGAAAATGGCATTTTCAATGTCACAGACTCATTTTGAGAGGTTATAAAGTGAACAATGGGGCAAATTCAGTTTCAAATATGACCTAATTGATGTTGTTTTAATCATTTATCATACTCACCTCATACTTTCCGAACTTTTTACACTTTCATGGTTGAGCGAGCACACTTAAAAACGTAGGAATGAATAATCTTTATATTGCATAATGCTTCATATCCTAACAATTTCTTATGATAATCAAGTATGCCGATACCGTGATAACAGGCTACCTGTTCAATGATCCAAATGAAAAAAGCTCACAGATAAAAAATTTTGTCAGTTGGTGTGACGATCATACTGAATACCAGTAAAACCAAAGAAATTATCATTGATTTCCGGAAGGGTGATAAAATTCATGAACCACACCGTATTCACGGAGATGTCATTGAGCAGGTACATGAATACAAATACCTCGGAACAATCATTGATGATAAGCTCTCATGGAAGCAAAATTGTCTATCAGTACAAAAGAAAACAAATCAAAGAATGTTTTACTTGCGAAAACTTAGAAGTTTTCACACCAATAAAACTATACTGAAACTGTTCTATTAATCAATCATGAAAAGTGTAATAACTTTCAACCTGGTATTTACTTTCGGAAATATGTCAAATGAGCAAAAACAAAGAAAAGACCGGATTCAACGAATTGCACAAAAGACGATTGGCATTGATTTGTCCCCTGTCCAAGCAATTTATTTACGGAGAACGCATTCTTGCCAAAGTACATACAATAATGGCAGACAAGACCAACCTCCTTAATGATTGGTTCCGGTTCAGGAATACGCCTGTGTCCCCCCCCCCCCGCGCACGCCTTTCACGCTACCGGTACTCCTTTATTCCTAATTCTATACATGTGTATAACTCAAAGTAACACGATGATATATCTTCGTCCTTTGCTTCTTTTTTTAGGTGATCTGTCAATCGACAGATCAACTATTAATTTCGTAGGAATTTTCTTTTTTATTATTTATTTCTTAATTTTTATTTTTCCACCCTTTTCTTGTTACCATAAAATCTTCAAATGTACATTATCAATTATCTTCAAAATATAATCAGATATGGGGAATTATCATGTCATGTGAACGAAAGTTCAAGGTAAAAAGGTCATCATGACGTCATCTAGACGCCATTTTGTAAATTCACATTATCAATCATATCTCCATTATCAATTATCAAAAATTAATCATATTTACATCACATTAACTTCAGGTCAAGGGTCAACTGTCCATGTCATCAAACGTCACGTAAAGGTTTCGACGTGCTCGTACGCGCGCGTCAAAATTTTAAAATGCTCAAAATCGCTTTTTGACCGAAACAGAGTACGTTTTTGGTGATTTTAAGCATTTCAAAAATTTGCGCGCGCGCACGGTTACGCGCGCGTAACAACATAGGATTGCCATGTTTTTCATATCAATGCACCGATGATAAAATTCTGAACAATTTGATACCTTGATCAACCTTCTACGACAAGCAATAACGGAATTAGCCTCCATCAGAGTTATCAATAGACAGAGTGGCGACACGCGCACTGAAAACATGATACGCGCGGTCAAAGGTCAGCCATTGGGGGCTGATTAGTTCCCCCTGCGCACATGCAATTATTTGGCTATCATCACAATTTTTATTCCCGTTTTTATTATTCCTTTAATTGATCTTCGGCAAACTAGCCTAGCCTAGCCGTTTATTTACCCAAGTGAGTGAATAAATGACGGGTTATGGCATGAACCGCCAGTCATAACGGCTGGAATATCTCTCCTGGGCAGGTGGATACGTAATTTCATTTGTTAACTTCTGTTGTCAACCATTCAAATCTTTTTCTCTCGTTATGTTTTAGGTCAATTTGACGCCGAAAGGTATACCAACAAGAATTTCGGTTGAATTGATAGTTTTTAAGCATGAAATTGCTTGCACTGTTTTTAACTGACATCGTTTAAATATCGCGTTCAACATGAATGATTTTTTTTTCTATACTTTATCAAATGTGCACTAGAATCCTGGTGTAAATACATGTTTGTAATAATATAGATTATTTCTTCTTGAATGTACATAATCTTGAAATAACAATACACACAAGTTTAACCATACACACAAGTTTATGCTTTATTCGTCATTGATTTTGCCATACCTGAATTACGGTCTCTTGATTTGGGGGAATACCCATCAAACATTGATAGAAAAGATTTTTATACTGCAAAAGAAGGTTATTCGGATTATTTGCAATGCTCCAGTACGCTCTCATACTAATTCTTTATTTCTCGAAAACAAGATTTTGAAAATTAAGGATTTATATTCATTTCAATTAGGTCAATTTATGTATCAATATAATAGCAATAATTTACCCATTGTTTTTCATGACATGTTTCATAAAAATGAGAGCATTCATAAATACCCAACTAGGCAATCAGATGAATTCCATTTACCGCTCTTCAGGACGTTCAAAGCCAAAAATACTTTAATTTATGAAGACCCAAAATTTTGGAATTCCCTTCACAACGAAATAAATTCCCCCTTTCTGTTCACTTTCAAAAGAAAGTTAAAATCTTTCTTACTGAAATCTTATAATCAAGTCTGAAAAATACATCATCACAGATTTTTATCTTTATTCACAGTTCCTTTTCAGTCATCCGCTACTTTTCTTCTTGTCTACACTTTTTTCTCTTTAGGCCTAGTTCATATGCAGGTCTCACATTCATTCCTCATCCCCCCCCCGATTGTTCTCTCCCTCTCTCTTTCATTCATTCGCTTTCTTTCTATATTTTCTCATTCCTGAGTTTTTTGCGTAATTTTCACATTTGATTATTTGATATTTTCTTTTAATGATGTCTCCTGTTGGCTCTCATGGTTTTTGATTTGATTTGAATATATAAAATCAATTTCTCGTTTGTCAGATTTTGAGGAGCCCACAACATACAAGCCTAGCTTTTTAGTGGGATCCTCCATTTTCACAAATTATAGATCACAATTTCTTTACACATGATTATTTTATATGTAACTGTTTTATAGCATGTCTTTCTCAAGTTGATTTTATGACATTGATATATATTTTTATGATGTTGACTTGTTATGATTGTATTTATTTGATTTATATTTTGTTGAAAATGAAATAAATGAAATGAAAAATGAAACCATCTCAATGTCAGGTTTGCAAACTCCATTGACTTACTGTACATCAACATGACGATACAGGGTGTTTCTAAAAATTGTTTATAATGTAAGTCTATTTTCGAAGACGAGAATACCGTCTCCATCACCAGCAATTATCTTGCCTGATGTTATTAAGCGTGAATGATTCCAATTTATTTTGTTTTATATCTTTTCATTAATTTTTTAAATAAATCTCCGGAATCTTTTCCTAGTAAGTCCGCGTGCCCATTCTAAACTAAATTTTTTCGGTCACCGTGTTCAGTTGAATCTGATCATTATCTGCCCCTCTATATCATGGTGTGTATGGCTATCTATCTTTCAAAATGACACGGACAAATAAGGATCTAGAAAATATGACATTATGAAATATGTCCTCGCATATAATAGATTCAACAAATGATATTGAGACCTATTTCCATATGAATGATATGTTCTTGGATGCGGACTTATGAAAAAAAAATGTTCATTTTAAACCGGGATGTTTAAAATGGCTGAGAGTTATTAGGCCTACAACTTAATAACATAATTGATGCAAATAATTATCTTAAGATGGTATCACTGTGCTCATGGTATACAACAATTGTGAAAGTTAATTCAATAATTGATCCCGATATATCATCATTCTATAGTGAGATTCTATTTTCGAATACGAGAATACTATCTCCATCACAAGCAATTATCTTGCCTAATGATGAGATCATTACACGAGATAATAAAATGCAATCCAACCTATCATCCTCATCAGTCATTCTAATTGATAGAGGGAATGACGTCACTCTTCTCTTCTTCACTTCACTCCCACCCATCACCTGATCAATCATACACGTCTTGAACTCATCATCTGATGTCACGACGTAGAGGTCGTCTGTTATAGGATCAACACTTACATCACAGATGACATCAATGTGGGGGATTTCCCTTTGACCACCCTGTCTGTCTATGATTAGTATTCTCTTATCACCAGGTTGGGCGATGATGTGACCTGATGATAGCACACCTCGCATCACTACATCCTCTTTACATTTGATGGTATTAACGATCTTACTATCAGCTGGGTTGATGACGTATATCTTAGACTTACCCCACTCAGCAGCGATGATCATCCCATCACGGTCAACAACTACATACACAAATGGGGTATCGTCCGTTGTGTTCTTAACCTCTTTAAAAGTTAACCGAGAGAAAAGACGAGTTAAGCGACCAGAAGATGACGCGATATCGTAAGATTTGTTTCTTGGTATTGTGACGTCATTAATGTGTATCCATTGTCTGTTATATACACTGATGGATCCAGTATAAAATTTCCCTGTACAACCTTCACAGTATCTACCGCACACTATCTTGTCATCATTCAGTAATGCACAGGAGATTACACATGATATATCAGTACCTGTTATCACTCTCTGAATGTGTTTAGTGTTCATATCTAACATGTATGTATGCTCGCTATCTGGCTCCACATCTGTGATGATCACATTACATTCATCTATGCAACCCACAATAATTGGGCATGTAATTTCATCTTTGACATTGATTGTATCACTAAGCATCCACTCGCCATCATACCCACCAATCCTACCATCATACTTCTCTCTCCCAACACCCTTCACAAACATAACGCCCGATATTCTATCAGTGATTTGTTTCACATAATTCTTATAAAGTGGTTTCTTTAGTTTATCACTCACTGACATGTTCACACTATGACCGTCTTTAACAATGTTTTTATCGTCTCCTAGTACTGTATCTATGGTTTGTATTGCATTCTCTATTGTTTTTGTGTAATCCTGCAATGATTTCATCAACTCTCTGATCTTCCTATCCTTCTCTTTAACAATGTTATCAATTTCTCTATGAAGACCAATCTTCTTATTGTCCATGTGTCTTTGTCTAATCTGTGCATTTGTATGGATTAATTCAAGTTGTTTCTCTCTCTCCTTATTGTTCTTTCGAATCTTCGCATTAATCTTCATTATCTCTTCTTGAAGTACTTGATTCCGATCATCGAATTCTTGGTTTATTTTGTCAGCATGCATCTTCTCCTTGGCTTTATCTATGTTGATCGCCTCCTTGATTGTCGAATTAACTTCATCTTTCAAAGCTTGTAGATGGGTGTCTGTGTCTTTCGTGCATTGGTCAATTTCATCTTCATACAGACGACCTTCTTTCAATTTGTCCCTCCCTTTTTCTTTTAGAACTGTAAGCCTCGCCCCACTGTCTTTTATTGCATCATTTATATCTTGTCGCTGGCAAGGATGCCGGTGTTTGATCATAGCGCATGAATAACACAATGCTTTACCATGACTTTTACAATATAATTTTACCTTTTCATCATGTTCTTCACAATAAATATTAGGTACACCCCTTTTAACTCTTGCGATGCATCCTTCTTTAGAGGCGCAGTCATCACACAGTCTCTTCTTCTCCTCCACGTAGTACGTCACATCTGTGATTGATTGACACTCCTTTCCTTCACATTGTTGGTCTAGGGTGAAGTTAGTTGCCATGGTGATCAGAGTATTGATCTGATGAAAATGGAAGACAAAAACATATTTAAAAAAGGGAAGACAGATAGATAGAGAAAGAGAGAGAGAGGGGGGGGGGTGGAGTAGATGGCGTGGTAAATATTTATAAAGAGGGATAATTAGAGTGGAGGGGGAGAGAGAATGCAAACGCAAAAATAGGGGTGATTTGAATGAAGGGGGGGGGGGTAGAGTTGGAGGGAGGGGGATAGAGTAGCGGTTAAAGAAATAGAAAAAAAATCAATATGAATGAGAGTAAGAATAGCAGAAAAGGAGAGAGAGAGAAAGAGAGAGAGAGAGAAATAATAAGTCATGAAAACGACTTTTCTCCTTACGTTGGCAAATGCCCTATTATAAACAATTCTCCTTTCTTTATTTCTTTTTAATCTTGAAAGCTTTGAATAAACGACGGCATAAATTACAAGAACAAATGTTTGTGATTGTCGTGATAAAATGAAAAAAAAAAACATTTGTTTTTCACAATTTGAAATATTACCTGTTGTGGTAAGCTCTCCAAGATGCCTTATTCACCAAATATTCACCGAAGATGGCGTGGTTACTTATGCAGTAGAAAGTTGAAGGTGTACTCCAGGCTGAAAATGATACGAATTGAATAGAATAAAAAGAATAATTCCAGACAACTATTACAATGAAAATAGGGATTTTTTTCTATTTCTATGTCACCCTTCTACACATGACTTTGTAAATATAAATCTCATGGCCGTCTCGTTATTATTAACCGGCGCGGATCCAGGAGGGGGCCGAGCCGGCCCGGCCACCCTATTTTTTGACAACCTGCAGAAAAAGTTTACTCTTACCTTGATAGAAACTACGAAAAACAGAAAGAAAAATAAGAAAGAGGTATTTTACCCATGATGTGTAATTTACAGCCTCGTAACGACCGGCCCGACCCCGAAATGAAAAAAAAGGTAAGGGGAAGAATTGGAAAATAGACTTTATATAAAAATTTTCGCTCGCGCTTCGCGCTCGCATTGCCTGTGTAATGAATCCCATTCAAGAGGGTTAAATGAGACTAATATATAACCAGTATATATACAATATATCCAGTTCTGATATCAATTTGCACACAATTCTCTAGCACATCAAGCATTTTGTATTTTGTTTGATTTACACAAATGTTAATGTGTATCAAAATATTCAGCTCGCGCTGCGCGCTCGCATTGTTTAATTTGTGAGATACCTATGCTCTTTGGAAATTCTTACCAAAATTTGTCAAAATCCTCCTTTATCATGTCAGTATATCAAAAAATTAAGCTCATGCTTCGCGCTCGCAACTAATTGTTTGAGACGCACAGCTTGTTTATTTAAAGTAAAAACTCGCTTAGACTGTTCATTTTTTCAGGTCGGAATATCAGAAATTTTGAGCTCGCGCTTCGCACTCTCATTATTTATTTGATGATACTTGTATCCTCTTCAATAATCACTAAAAACAGTCCTAATTGAGTCACTTTTCACGTTACTATATGATAAAATTTCGGCTCGCGCTTCGCGCTCGCATTGTTTAGTTGGATACTTATCTTTGTTCATGATTATAAAGACTGCTCTGAATCTTCAGTTCTAAGGACATAAAATATCAAAAAAATTTAGCTCGCGCTTGGCGCTCGCATTATTTATTAAGACCACATGAGATACCTAATATTGTTTATAGCAATAAAAACTAACATATACTTAAAACTTCAGTCTTTAGTTAGGACTACCCCGTGAAAAACCAACAAAAAAGCCAGATTGTAGCGGCCAATCGAGAAAAATGTTGATCAAAATATTTTTCGGCCCCCCTATTGGCGAAAGCTGGATCCGGCCTGATTAACTTACGAAATGAATCTAAGGTGATTTACTAAAGGTTTTTTTTTGACAAAAAATGAGAAAATAGGATTGATTTTTGATTTACGAATCGAATCTAAGGTGATTTACTAAAGGGTTTTTTTGACACAAAATGAGAAAATAGGATTGATTTTTTATTCATTATGTAAGATCATCTTTTCTTAATTCGTTACTGGGGGACATATTGCTCACACATATACCATTACCTGCATAATATAGGCCTACCCGTTTTCACAAAATATTGTCAAATTTTATTATTAAATATCTCCGTTACTTTGAATCTATAATGTTCATCGAGTTTTTGTTCCTTTTTACTAGTTAAAGCTTTCTTGTTTATATACTGTAATGTAGTGATTGTATAAATCACTACATATACACAGTCTAGACTTCATAATGTATATGCCCCTTCTCAGAACCATCCTTTTCAACCCCCTTCTCAGTACCCTTATCATTAATTTAATCCAAGCCATTAAAACCCTTATTGTTCATAGTCAAACAAACTCCAATCAGAGAACAAAGAACTGCCTTCCCCTTCCCAATAATTAAACCCCCTTTAGTCCTATATCCAAACCCTTGGATTATAATTTGGGTAGATGTATATATTGAGTGTACACCCAAGGGTCGAGAAGAGATAACTTAAGATCATCACAGAGTTAAGATCTACATCGTCGTACGTTATGATATGCTTTTCAACTCTACATGTAATATTGCTGAAGATTGACGATTAATAAAGTTTCTTGATTGAAATGTACATCGAACGTTCCTGCGTGGTCATTGATGCTCCCAACTAAGATATAAACGATCCCAACACAACATGGCGGAGAACCCGGCTTTTACTCGATAGAGCAATAGAGGACTGACACTTATTTACCCTTGAAGTAGGTGTCGAAAGCCTATAGAGTTGTGTGTTAGAGGACTTATCATCTTATCGCGTATATTTTCATCGAAATCTAAGAACTTAATAATGAAATAGGAGAAAAGACAGACGGCTTTAGAACAGAGTCAAGTGACGACACCCGTTTTTTTATTTATTGAAAAACACTAAATTTTGATCATGGCTCAATGCTTCCACAAAAGACTGAGGATTTCTCTAATAAATTGCAATCTCGGAGAAATCGCAGATATATTGAAATAGTTAACCAGCACTAAAATGAACTCGATCGGCTAACGAAAACTTCTGAACATAATATGTTACTGCAACCATACATGTAAGTACGATGACGATGACAGAGACATTACTCAAAACGGACAGACAGACGGAAGAACAGATATACGATACAGACGGATGGACAATAGGACAAGGACGTCAATGACAACATACATGACAACTACATGTAGAAGCATGACAAGACGCCATCATCAACGCCACAACGCCGACCATCACTACAACCAACTCCAGTCTACGACAACAACATTAGTCAAGAACTACATGGAATGAACGACTGTGACGCTTTCCCTGAATATATTATTAAAACACTGGACATTACTTTAATACTGTGCTATTTCTTATACTCTATTTTGATTGTTGTTGATGACATCTCCTGCATTTCTGATTGGTAAGTGAAACCATTTTCTTTGTTGTTCCACTACCGAATGAAAGTGTGAGAGAGCGACTAAATTTAGCTTTTTTTTACATCGTAATTGTATTTTTATGGTTCATAATTTCTGTAATTTGTGATGATAGCATCGTCTTTATCCTATACTGCGTTGACTTCTTTAAGAAAAGCATTTCAAATTTGAAAAACACTGAACTTTATAACAAATAACCGGTAAATTATAAAATTGATCTTGATGAATATTAAACTACCTTAACTTATGACTTAAGTTGAAACCACTGATAATGATAATTCCAAAGAATATCGAGCCAAATAAGGATTTACCAAATTAATGTAACATGATGTTCCATCGTTTCTCAAACACTATTGCCGATGTGATGTAATCAAGGTAGATGATAATACAAAGCAAAAATGTTTTAGATTTCAATCAAAATCATGATGATGTATTTGGTTAAAATTAACATGTAAAGCAAAGCATTTTCCAGTGATGAATGATACTGGACTACACATAGGCCATGTGTGTAAAGAAATGCGTTTTTATTTTGGTTTTTATTATTTTCTTTTAGTATTTCGCCGCTTTGTGTATAGCATGAAATTTATCAAGTTTGAATACACTTGAAATAACCATTAAGATATTATCAGAGCAAATTAGGAGTGAAACTCATATAGAAGATTTGGTGCGTAATCCTATGACATAAATATACTTCGGAATTTGAAGTGAAAAATAGAAGCACATTTCCCTATGATGAGGACGCCCACCGCTCACAAATTGATCGATTTATATAATATTGTTGCGGAGTGTATAGAAACTACTTTGGTGACATCACTATTTTCTGGAATCTTACAAGTATCATGGAAGCTTTAGGGAAGAACACAACTGCTCAAGAACAAAGGAAACAAAACACTGAAAAACCATCAGTGAACTTCATCAATGAGAATGATGAGAAACTTCCAGAGTTCAATGCTGAGCAAATTATGTGTACCCAATTATCAGACCCAATCCATGATTCAGATTATTTGCATGCAATAGTGGACAACAATGGTATAGCTGCCCCCAGACCTTTGAAAAAGACCGACCTGGAAAAACAGTTTGAAATGCTTGTGAATGCCCCCATTGATAAGAACATGACTCTACATAGAGGACGTTTTAAAAATGGACATTTACAATTACTGACCTCATTCCACCAAGGCCTTAATAACACCACCAAAATCTTACTTCTTTGGTGGAATGTCGATTTGTATAGGGGCACGGACGATTTAATTAATGACATATTGACTAATAGACAAATACCAATAACAGGGTCCCCAGCAAGATTTTACAAGTCTTTGTATGCGTAAGCTTTAATCTCTTTATAATAGTGTATACCCTATTGTAATTTTATAGATATATTGTACCTTTCTTATTCCTGGAAGAGTTTACTTCCTAGATATTGTTTCAAGTCATAATGGTTTGAATAAGACCTGTATATATCTACAAGCAGTTTGTAGTCAAAATCTTGATGACGGTATGTTTGTTGATGTGTTGAATTGAACACGTGTTAGAATGCATTTTGTTCATGAACAGAGTTATATATCAAAGATCACCATTTAATGACATAACAAGGTTTAAACATACTCTTGTTAGTGATACTGAACAAGTTTGAATTACTTGTTAAACTTTTTTTCATTAAATATGATTGTAAAAAGAGATATTTGACAGGTTAGGTTGTTAGTGACTCAGGTTTCTATGTTGATGATTCGTATAAAGTATAATGTGGCCTATTTGGACATAGACACACTTTCAATACCTAGAGCGCACCTGTTTTTCTTATATATAATCATGTTGGAATATCACATTTGTATCTTTGGTTTGTCTATCATCAGAGTATGATGGGAATTTATTAATTAATGGTCGATAGCGGTGTAAAGAGAGACACACTAGCAAACTTGGCTTATATATTGATTGTAAATTATTACATATACAGGACATTGGTATCTACATAACTTAAACCTACAACTGTACCAGATTTGTTTCACTTACATTATAATTATTACAATTATTCTAATTTTTCTTTTTCTCTGCAATTTACTTTGTCTTTTAAGTGCATAAGTCTGCACAATTTGTGATTAATTTTGTTTAGTTTAAGTGCATAAACCTGCACTGGTTTCTGAAAAATGAAATTTATGTTGTGAAATTTTGAGTAAGGTTAGCATTATGTCTCAGTTTATCATTACCACAATAATGGAAAGATTTATGCTAATTTTTAATATGAATTTACTGTAAATATGTATATAGGTTTGAAGTATTTGTTTGGGAGAGAGAATGAGCGTAAGAGAACACGGAACAATGGTCAATGTTTCACTTATCGTTTTCTTTTCTATTTTTCTGTATTTACTCTATGTTGTATATATTTACATTTCTATTTCTTTGTATTGACTTTATAATGTATATAGTTCATTGGCCCCATGGTATCTATTCCTCTGAATTTGCTTTCTTTGATAATTTTTTTTCCACAAGGAGGGGAGCCTCAATTTTCCAAAGAAAGGGGATGTAATGTAGTGATTGTATAAATCACTACATATACACAGTCTAGACTTCATAATGTATATGCCCCCTTCTCAGAACCATCCTTTTCAACCCCCTTCTCAGTACCCTTATCATTAATTTAATCCAAGCCATTAAAACCCTTATTGTTCATAGTCAAACAAACTCCAATCAGAGAACAAAGAACTGCCTTCCCCTTCCCAATAATTAAACCCCCTTTAGTCCTATATCCAAACCCTTGGATTATAATTTGGGTACATGTATATATTGAGTGTACACCCAAGGGTTGAGAAGAGATAACTTAAGATCATCACAGAGTTAAGATCTACATCGTCGTACGTTATGATATGCTTTTCAACTCTACATGTAATATTGCTGAAGATTGACGATTAATAAAGTTTCTTGATTGAAATGTACATCGAACGTTCCTGCGTGGTCATTGATGCTCCCAACTAAGATATAAACGATCCCAACACAACAATACATGTATAATAATATTATTTACGCTTCGAGAATGCATAAGCAATTAGATATGTGACTGAGCAGATTCAGCAGAAGCCTCGAAGTGGAATGTTTCATACTCCCCCCCCCCCCCTCTTCCCCGAACATTGTTCTCACGAACTGAAGTTTTGCAGTTCCGTTTTTTAACGAATAATTTGTTCTCTCACTTATACAGTGCGTATCGATAAAAAGTTTATACTTTGATATCAATGTCTTCACCAAGTGTTCAATAAAGTCCTTTAAACAATTAAAAGATTGGAATAATGACTGAAATAAATGAGAAATACAACAATCATTGAAACTTCTTTTTTTAGGGTAATCACATTCGAGCAAATGTCTGGATGCCATGTCATAACAGAATTAATTAGAACCCCACTTTGAATTGGTTTAAGATCATTAAGTAGGAATCATATATTATTCCTGGTGATATATCGAATGCTAAGGTAAAATGTATTTTTTCATACGTAATGAAACATATGGAAGTTATGTAGCATGGCAAATAGGGGGTGGCACAAGCATATTATTGTCACTTTATTTTTCACTGATCTGTTAGGCCTATTATTTTGCAACGGATATCAATATTAACGTTGATTACTTTGTTCTTTTAATTTCAACTATTTTTTCGTATCGAACTTGATGTAAGGATTACACACCTTTAATTGATATTTACAATAACTCGCAAAATTAAACTTGTATTATAAAGAGTTTACTTCATACCTTTCAAACAATGTGTTATAAAGCCAATGTGATGAAATCACAGGATTGCCTGAATTTAAAACAGAATTTTAGGCAACAAATGTTATCATCAAATTGGAGACGATTCAGCGAATTGAAACTTAATGTAGTTAAAACGTTGATCACATTGCTATATCTTTGATGTTGGCTACTTACTGAATTTCATCGATTCCAACTGGTATAATATGACGTCACGTTCTATAATGATGTCTGAACAAGAATCGGTCGTCGAGATGTTTCTTTGCATTTTCTATCTTAAGGAAATTATTTTTTTAACAACGCATACAAAAATATCGTCCAAAACTGAAACTTTTGACACGATCACAACTCGCACAGTGCAAACCAATTTTCTAAAACTGAAGGGGCGTTTCCTGGCTTGATTATAGACACTCCATTAAGAACCCATAGAGACAAGAAATGTCACAACCAAACAATCTTCAAGTAGTCACATGATGTAGGTTTCGTCGAGGCTGTGCTTTGACCCTAAAATGATTGAACCATTCTGGACCCCCCCCCCCCGACAATGATATGCCGAAAATGGCTGATTTGCCTACTTTGTTTACTAAATCTATGGGACATGAAATGAATATTTTTGAAAAGAGATTATCTAATGAAAATATATATTTCTTATATACTAACGCATCTAAGTCACCTTCAAACCATGCTAATGATGTTTTCTTCCTTTTATGATCTATTTCCTTTCTCCCTTTCTAATTTTCGTTTTGTATCACTCAAACTTTCCAAGGAAGCGTTTGGCACCCACACCCCGTGGTGGCGCTCATTTATCATGTTTATACAAGGGAAATAAATGAGTATGAATACAAACTATACCGAATAGATTTTTATTGAACGAGGTAGTTGATCATATACATATCACGATTATTGTGGGATTCATTAAAGCTAAATAGATCGGGAGGGGGGGGGGGCAGACAGACAGACAGACAGAGAGACTTTGCTCTGCCTGCCTGTTAACAGTTTGTGCAGAAAACATACATTATTAAAACATGCCTTCCCTAATGGTATTAGATTATCTTTGTTAAAAGTAATCAATACAACTAAAGGGATAAAAATCAAAATGCGGAATTACTGGTATACTATCAAGTAGTCATTTGTAGTATGTTACCTACATGGACTTATGAAGTCGATCTATGCTATATAAACGAGCTGCATTTGTGTTTTTGTGAATTATTTAATATCGAACTCGCTGTAAATCAAATGATTTGATTCTCTGATAACATTTGTAAATATAAGTGATATATTAGTCCATTCCGTGTAGATTTTGATTACTTAATGAACTTCAAGCCGGCGTCATGGATGATAAATATGATAATTATGTGATAAGATAACGAGTTCATAGATCAAAGGGGTCACTGTGTACATCATATTATCTTGAGTTCCATAAATAATTTTCTTCAAACAATGTATCTCTGCTAGAAAATTCACGTAGACCACACTGTATACACTGAAAGCTATATTACTGTAATATAGTAACTAGTGTTTTACTTCGATAATTATTCTGTTGGAAATTTAGGCAAAAACACAAATAGGCTTGCTTGCTTGCTTATGTTCGAATCATAATGTATAAAGTTTGATTGTTGAGTAAAGGCATGCAGTTAGTAAATCTGTATATGAGTAAGAAATCAAAATTAATAACTTAGCTGACACTAAAATCATAACTGAAATCGAAACAGTTATCTCCTGAAGACGGACAGTCAACCTGTCCGAAACGTCGAGTCTCTCTACTACTCATCATCTCTACTCGCCGACTCAAGCCAGCATCTCCTCATCAGCTCTATACTCGAGCTGTACTCACTCATCAATTCCTTCTGGTTTACAATCTACTCTCAAATATCCACTTTCTCGCCTATCCATTTCTTCTCTTCTTCTATCCACTGTTTTCCATAACACTCAACATGGTGTACCGTAAACCACATCAGCAATTGTACATGCCACCATGGAAACTTTTAAACAACATCTGACACATTATCAGAGATATCCATGTCATATTTTCATAAAGAGTTCATGATTTAGTCTCTATCAACAGAAGAAATGCAAATGCCAACAAACTACACAATATTAAAAGAAAAATGGCCAGTGACTTTTTCACAACATACCAATGATACCACTAGTTCAGACTGTTCTGCACAAGATCTATTGGCTGAAGCAAGTGACGTAATAAGTAAAAATATGAGGGGGCTAGATATGGCAGCTGAAGCAAAAATATTGAACTTTTCAATGCAAAAATCTATATTTTGACATATTATTAAGAAAATAATACAATTTTACCCTTTCCTTTTCTCCTTTTGTTTTCTTGGCCGTGAAACACTTGGGGACCCCCAATTTCCGCCCCCATCTGTACGCCAGTGGCTCAAGTTATGCGTTCCCCGATTTTGCAAGGGCTGAAAATTGGTCGTTGCACGGCACTAGCGCCCCAAATTGCCCCTCTCTACAACTCACGTACAATATCCTGGGGCAGTATCATTCATTCAGTCCGTGTTAAGCAAGAGTGCATGCAAGCAATCATTCTTGTTTCCAGGTTACTGGTATATACATTTTTATTTCCCTAATTTTTGTTTATTTTTCTCTTTTTTTATAACGGCTTCCAAACGCCACTCCGCAAGGCTTGGTGCGCTACAAGTGGCGCAAGCGCCACCACTTGAGAATCCCTGATTTAGAGAATGCACAGATCATCTGAAAGCGAAGGCGTGTTAAAAAGTGCTAGACAGTGCTTCCCCAAACAAACAAAAACTCCCGGTACAAAAATTATTGATGTAACGCAGATATAAGTTATGAAGTACCTATTATTGATGAAATTGCTCTTTCCTCTGATATTTCTCAGATGATTCATCATTGAAGCATGAGTCAATAAAACGAAGAGATGTATGTTCAAAATAAGTATTCCAAAAGTCCAAGATGGCTTCAAAAATTGAGTCGAAATAGCTGCCGATTAAGTTCAAACCCGGACATAATTCTATTCATTGAGTCCGCCTTTACTGGGAGATATGACTGTGGTATGTTTTATGACTAAGCCAATGTTTTATTGTTCTCAGGTAGGCACTACCATAGTGTGGAACAGCCTTCTGAAGGCTGAAAGAGTAGACAAATGATCTTTACATCAGGCTTTGGAAAAATTGTATCAACTAAGTGCACTATTAGAAAATTTATCCTTAATAAATGTTAAAATGAAATAAGTTCCTGCAGCAGAGTTTCGAGAACACCTGTAATCTTACCAGATTGCGTAATCTTACAGAAAATTGGTATTTGGTGTGTGGAACCTCACAAATTTCCTTTAAAAAACACCCTTTTCCCGTTTTAAAAAGAAATGTTCTGTTAAATTGCAGAAAAATTCCTGTTTTAAGAATTTACAGAATGATTCTTTTATTGCTTTCTTCAAAATCTTCTTTTTTCTGTAAAATCAGGGTTTTTAACAGTGTAGACTCATAGGCCATGTAACATGTCCTAGAAAAAAATGTTAAGTACAAGGGTTTTGTTGTTGTTGTTGATTTGTGTTCTTTTGGGCTTTCATTTAAAGAGAAATTCCAGTAGTTGCAGTAAACACTGATTTCATAAGAAAGTCTGTAAAACAAGGCTTAATTGTCGTATATCATCGAGGATCTAGATCTGGTACAGTTACATTAACTGAACTTTGTGAAATCTTGAAATCTACGCTGAAAAATGTTCACACCGAAGATCCCCAACACAGATAAGCGCACGTGGGACAATGTATAATTATTGCTTAGGGCGTCGGGCCCGACGCCCTACCCGATTCCTGTGCTTATTTGCTGATTTCTCAGCAATTACACAATTTCTTCCAGAATTCTTTGGCACATGCGTTTTATTTATACAAACAGACACTTTGGTGGTCATCTCATTGGATTCTGTACGAACTCATTTTGATATCGTTACCAAAACTAGCATTTACCTGTAAATTTAGTTCGATTGTCAGCTTGGCAACCTAGGGCATTTTGTTTATTAGCCTAGTAAGCATTGATCATCTAATTAGATTACAGTTTATATGTAATGCGCTACTAATTTCCCAACAGAGAGACTGAAAAAATACACGATACAATTTATCATGGGTTCCTTGACAGGACGGTTAGAGCATTGGACTCATGATTGAAAGGTTGTCAGTTCAGATCCCAGCTCTGCTCTGCCATTATCTCCACTTTAAGACGGTTTTCCACTAGGGCGCGGACAAGACCAGGAAGGGTTGCGGAAGCTACTTTTGTCATTTCGGCATGCTGTCCGCAACCAAATTCCGTAAAAGATTATGCAAATTATATTGTGCTAAGACACGACCAGGACTGTCTGCGTATTGTCGTAGGACATTCCTGGGACTGTCCTAGGACAAGATTATGTAGATAAATTTATCGGCGTTCGGTCCGGACAGCATGCAGATCGTATAAGGACAGAACCGGAGACATTTAGGACAACGTCACGAGTGGTAAATTCAAGGACTAGGACAATCGGACAACTTGCGAATACTCCATGAAAATTATCGTTCATATGTTTTTCAAAATGAATTTAGGGGTGTTATTTGGGTTTTTTCGACTACAAAGACTACGTAGGATTTTTTTGTTTAAAATCAAATTGTATACATTGGTCATGTTGGCGGAAATCACAGGGAGACAGGGATAATGCGTCCCGTCACTTTTCGGAAAGGGGGGCATTTGATATTATCAAATGCCCCCCTCCCCACTTTTTGGAACGAGCAATAAAGAAAAAGTGGAGAGAGAGGGAAAAGAACCAGAAGGGAAAAGAGAAGAGAAAATGAAGAAGAAAAAAAACGAGTGGAAAAAGATGAGTGAATTAAATAAGATGAGGGGGGGGGGGATTTCATGTCACTATGTTAAATTTTCGCTCACGCTTTCTGCTCGCATTGCCTAATCTCTGAAATACATAACTTGCTCAAAAGACTCATATTGAGCTTAAAACTTCAAGTTTGAAGTAAATATACAAAACATTTTTCGGACATTAAGTTTTCAGTTCGTTTGATTTACAGATAAATTTTATAGTTTAAATATAAACAATAGTCTAAATATGAACAATTTCCACTCGCGCTACGCGCTAGCATTATTTGATTTGTCAAATAACTATTCTCTTTGTGTATTCCATTAGTTTTTTGTAAAAAAATATCCCTTTGTAGGCTGGTCTGAATAGTATTAGCTAAAGCTGCGCGCTTGCATTTTGATTGGGGAGTTATGTATAACTGTATCAATTGTAACAAATTATTTTAAATTCCTCTTTCATGACAGTTTATCAAAAGTTTCGGCTTGCAATTTGCGTTCGCATTATTTTTTTTAAATATATT
Organism: Lytechinus variegatus; assembly: GCF_018143015.1. NCBI lineage: Eukaryota > Metazoa > Echinodermata > Echinoidea > Temnopleuroida > Toxopneustidae > Lytechinus > Lytechinus variegatus. Next base: position 47,200,811 of record NC_054745.1, read on the forward strand.
AACTCATACATCCTATTCATTGTTACGAAATGTCCAGTTTTCTGACCTTAATATTGATTTCGCGCCCTCATTTGGCTTATTAGACTAATAAGTAAGATAATAATATGTTCATGATTTCCTAATAATCATTGTCCGATTTTTCAGAATGGAATATAGATAAGTTTCTCCTCTCGCTTAGGAAGATAGTCATCATTGTCATATAGTCTAGGAGCCAGGGGGCTTTATTCAGAATTTTTGGTGGGGAAGGTTTGACAAGGTTATCCGGGGTAAAATTGTGCGCTGACCCAAAAATGACACTCCTATTGACCGTACTCACGCCATTTTGGTCATTTTGGCCAAATTTTGGCCAAAATTTGCTGTAAATCGTTTTGAGAAAAGTGATATTTATAAACTTTCTATTATTTATTATTATCATTTCTTATCAATGGCATCTCATTCATGATCAAACAAAGTGCTTAAAGTGCAATAGGAACATAAACTTGAATTTCAGTTTGAAATCTATATCTGTATCATTAATTTTGTGATGATATTTGTCCTATTTGTAAAGTCAAGCGCTGCCTATACGGTCCCTTTTTTCAGTCGAGTACATTAAAATAATCTAGTTCATATAATTAAACTTTGCATGGAACATCTTTTTATGTTCAGTACAAAACAAAATAATCTGCTCGCATCATTGCCAGCTTAAACTATTGCAAGATATATTAGAAAAGTCCACTTTCGGATCAGTAGAAAATGCTTGAAATATTCCTCCTTAAAGTCTGTAACCCCCTCCCCCCCAAAAAAAATAAACAAATAAAAATAAACTCTTGCTTCGCGCTCACATAATATGCTTAAAACACTGCTCGAAATATTAAGTTCTCATGTTTGTTTAGTGTGATATACTAGTTAGGCCCCTTGACCCCGCACTTCGTTACTTTTTGTAATTTTCTTGTCTTGTATTATCCCGTTGCCCCATCTAGTGCACTAACCACAAATGGCTTTTGCTACTTGTGTAATCGTTCCATACATATTAGCATTGGATCCACACATTCCTAAATCACTCCGCTTGCCTTCCTATTCCAGTCCGAACGTTCCTGAAACAGTCCGCTTGCCCTCTTATTCCTGTCCGCGCGTTCCTGAAACTGTCCGCTTGCCTTCTTATTCCAATCCGCACGTTCCTGAAACATTCCGCACGGTTTCTTCTTTCCTTCTTGAAGCTAACCTGATTGCGGATGGTTTCCGGAAGACGCGGAAGGGTCTAGGAAGGGCAGGAAGTCGTCAGGACATGGTCCCGAAGGTGTCAGGAATTCAATATCCGCGTCCAAATTTTGGTCTCGACCAAAATTTTGATGCGGACAAATTTTGATTTCCCGAACACCAGGAAGGGTTGAGGACAGCGTGTGGACACCAGGAATGTCTGGACAAGTTGCGGAAGGGTCGCGGATTGCAATTATTACATTCCGCGCCTTGTCCTGACGCTGTCCTGGCCATAGTGGAAAAGGGGTATTAACAGGAAGCCACAATGACTGATCAACCTAGACGTAAAATGGTTGGCGTTGATGGAGCGGAAAATCTGCTTCGCCGAGTTCCTGCGGGGACAAAAATCAATTATCCATATTTCGTTTTTGAATAAATTTCTTTGTCACTTTATCATTTTTTACAGCCTGAAAACATAAATAATAAAAAAAATTAAAGTTTCCTGTGACGGGAAATAAATTTCTAACACGTTATGATTAGACAGTCGTACGGATGTCACGAAATCACACAGGAGTAGGTGAGGATCATTGATTTTTTAAAATCTTTTCATCTATGAAACTAGAATTTATTTATCCTCTTTTTTTTTCTTTCCATGTCTCTTTTCATCCTTCCTTGAAACATGCTTCTTTTTGGACTTTTCATTTTTTTTTATTGAGAACTGTGTGTGGAATATCAAGGAAACGATTTTATTTATCTTGGTTACAATTTCAGCTGTTTGAACAAGATCTATGTATCTGGTTCTTATTTATACTGCAATGTAAAAATTGAAACGTACCTTGATTGTTTTTTATTGAAATTCGGTTGAATAAATGCAATGTAGATTTATATTACATTTTTTTCTTTTCCATGATGATAAGTGGATGTTTGCCATTTTCACATTTTATGTATGATAAGCACAAACGTGAAAGATGAAATAAAATAGAATCGTTGTCCTTTTGTATGATTCATTTTTTTTTTCAGAAAGGATAATAAAGCATTCAAGTTTGATTCTATGGTTGAGATCTGTCTCATCGGTCAACGGGCTATCATAGGTGAGATATTAATATTCGTAAAATTGCTCTGTAGTTATTCATGAAAATGCTGAATATCCAAACTTTATTATTGTTATTATTACTATTGTTATCATTAAAGTTTGCCCTCAGTTCTTTTTGTTCATTACGTCATTTATTGTATTCAACATTATGAATATGATAATTAGAAATACTTTGCTCATTCGTATTATCAATATACATTTTTAAGACCTTGTATTTTGGTTCGGCCATCATGGTCGCGTAATTTCATACCATCCTAAAAAATGCTTAGGAGATCTTAGGAGAACATATTTGTGACATGCTTCCATTATCCATGGAGGTAATAATACCCTTATCACAAGGCTTCGTTAATGATTTTTTGACTGGGGGTGCTACTTTGATTTTTAATTTTTCAAATTTTTTAATCCAAAATTAAGGTTATTTTGCTCCAGAAAAAAATTACAAAAAAAGGAAGAAAGAAGGGTTTCTTTTCAAAATATAGGTAATTTTGTTACATTTCTCCATTTTATCACAACATCTTCCAAAAGTCATAAGGGAGCTTCCAATGTAGATTTATACATGCAGCACCCGCCCAGCAATTTACCCCCACCCCACGCTTCCCAGGGTCACTAAAATGCTTTATCATGTTTTTAGAACTATAAAGCAGCTACCCTGGATACATTGTTTATATTATCTATCATTTTTATTCATTGATATTTAGGTGATATCGAAGCTGTATGCGGCCTGTGTAAACACACCCATAATATCACGTGTATTGAACCTGTACACACATATGAAATGGAAATGCGCAGCTTTCACAAGCTCGTCATGCGCAGACATCCCCAAACTGTAAAGATGATCAGAGCAATGGTGGCTTTCAAGATACAAAATAGATGGGAACGCATTAGAAATGAAAAGGTATGAAACTGAATGAAACTGATTACATTGATATAAAATTATCCAAGTCTGTGATAGCTCATTTCAAGTGAAAATCAAGGAAAAATTATGATTTTTTTTTTGGATGGAAGCGTTCGGATGGAAATCTGGGATATCAATGACACAGACGATGGACCCATCTATAACCACATTATCCCACGTTAAATCCAAATGGGCCATCAAAATATGGTTCTACCGATATTAATAAAGGTATGGATTAACAATTGCTGAGATACACCGAGGTTCGATTTTGGAAGTAATGACCACGTACTTGCATTGATTTTTTTTTCTTGTATTTTATTCAATGAAACTTAAACATTAAAAAAAGAGCATGAAAACATTGTAAGAGCCATGTTAGATAGTCGGTTAGTTTTTAAGAATATTCCATAGTCTCTTCATATGTATATAGATATGGATTGTCATATCTAACATCTATTACAAACAGATGTTAAAATCATGTAGGTCTGTAGTATTTACTTTCTATTCTCCTTACTTTGAAATCATGTAAGAACTTAATGTAGAAATAAGATTGCCAAAAAGCTCTTTGTGGAAGTCTTGTTGGCTTAGCAATTTCTTTTCAAATGAAAAAAAAAATAGCCAATTCAAAGTGCAGTGGCAGTGAATCGTCCTCAATAATTTTACACAATTTTGGGAGTTTTCTGTTTATTCATAAACCACATATATGTATTTACAGGTACCTATCTATCGGACAATACTTGAGAAGTTACTGCTCAATGATCTTCAGCAAAATGACGTCAAGGTCGCACCTGGAAGTAGAGCGCCACTTTCGGTAGGACAAAAAAGACTAACGATCAACTCACAAGGACCTGGTTCTCTCTACCGTAAACTCAAAGAAAAACGAGAAAGACATCTTCTTCTGTCGCGTCGGCATTCACAGTTGCAACTTCCCGGGCTTGGGGATGCGCATAGCAGTGGATCGGTCATGTCATCGAGATCCTCGACACGCAGGGGTGATCGGGGCCATTCCGCTAAATTAACATCTCACAAACAACCGGACTCCGGTGCATTGCCAAGCCTATATGTAGGACATAATCCTCATGGGTACCACACGGTGGTAAACATCATTGGTCAAGGGAAAGAGAACTCTAAGACCGTCGAAGAAAATGGCACTTAAGATTAAGTGGATCTTACCCGATGATGGATCAATTCATATAAAAGATAACATGGATAAAGAGGGTTCCTCAAGGTTAGGTTCTAGGTCCAATCTTACAATGACTGAAATGGAGGAAGGTGCAGAAGGTATATTGGTGTCAGGATCGAGTCGGAAGTCGCCTGGAAGAGAGAGTGTAAAGATAACATTGGAAAATGGTAAAGAAGGAAAAGAGAGAGAACGAAAAGTGTTTGTTACAGAGCGGATCCATAATGCAAAAGAGACAGCAACTTCTTCGAAACAAAGTGTCGAACAAGAGTCAGAACTAGCTTGGGATAATGCTTCTTCTCGTATACCACAATATGACAACGATAATAAAGAAAAGGAACGCGATTATCATTCAGAACTGTCTGACGAGTACGCAAGGGATGTATTCGAGGAGAGTGGATTTGAAAGTACTGACAAGGAACATATAGGTGACGTCACAGAGGAAGGCGAAGTTCAGTTGAGGAATGATGTCAGAACATCTTCACCAAAGATCAAAAGGTGTTCGAGTACCCGGATGTCTTCAGATTCCTGCAGCGCTCTGGATCAAGAGGATTTACTTCAAATTGCATATGAAACCTATGTTTCAGTGAGCAGCAAAATAAAAAAGTTTCTTGTTAAGGTAAAGAAATAAATCATGTTATGCCACAATGTTTACCCACAGTAACTTTCAATGATATATTTTTCCGTAAATGTTCTATCAAATTTTGATGATCATATTTGAATAATATTACGTTGGTGAGAAAATGTCAACTTGGGTTAAAAAGTATTATTGGTATGTTTAGTAACATGTTTAGTAACAACGTGGAGCGTTGTGGCCCAGTGGATTAGTCTTCGGACTTTGAAACAGAGGGTCGTGGGTTCGAATCCCAGCCATGGCGTAATTTCCTTCAGCAAGAAATTCGTCCACGTTGTGCTGCACTCGACCCAGGTGAGGTAAGTGGGTACCTGGCAGGAATTTATTCCTTGAAATGCCACCGCGCTGTAAAAGGCTGCGGGGCTAAAGCCAGGGTAATAATATCCAATGGAGCGCATAGGGACGCATTTGGCAGTGATATGCGCTATATAAGCATGTTGGTATTATTATTGTTGGGTTTGCATTCAATATCATCCAGTAGGCATGGTTTGATACAGTGGAAAATTGAATCTAAATATATTTACAATGTTTGTCCTTTATGAGGCGATTTGAATATTGTTTAGACTGATGAAGATGTAGTTTTATCAGCTTGATTAACTTGTTTTTCAAACATTTTCAAACATTCCTTTTGCAATTGTTTCTAGGGGCGGCGCCCTAACATTTTAAAGGGTGGCTAAGACAAGTTACAGATGATGTCATTTTTTATTAAATAAATTGTCCGTATGCCTATACGTTCTAGGCTTCTCCATACCGCTTTTCCATTTTCAGTAATTAAAACTGTAAGGTGGCTGCAACACCCCCATCCCAAAGGAATCCCTTTTTTCTTCGCTCAAAATACACATTATAAGTTTGACATGAATATTTTTGTTTTATTCAGGTCATTGCGGATGCCAAGAGATATGAAAGCAGTCACCCAGCGGGTGTAGAATCTCGACTAAGGCCTATTAATTCAAAGCTGCCACGATTTTTAGATGAACAACGGGAAGGTATCGGTCGAGATGACACGTCAGTTTCACCAGCTAGAGGCCGTAGGGGCATTCAATCCTCTTCAAGTCAACGGATGAGTTCAAAGGAACGACAGAAGCGACATCATGAAGCAACAACAAAGTCTACCAGAGGACAAGGGAGACAACGATCAAGGAGTGAAGGCGATACGGAGCTGAGGTATAGATACAGTTTATAAATTCCTTCATTTTAAACGATATCCAGCATTTCATGGAAGTGAAACAGCTGTATGATTAAAATATTATTTTATTTTATATAAAGATCAGATTATATTCTGTGTGAGGCAATCCTGAGCAGTCAAGATGTATAAAAATGGACTTCTTGTCCTTCGCCTCTTGAATTGCCACGTTTCACACTTTATAACCTCGTTAAGTGTTTGTTTCTTCTTTGCCGTTATCTTATATTCTGAACTTATTGTAATCTCTTTTTCCTCTTTTGCGGCATCTTCGATTGTGTATTTTGGTGGATCTACCTTTCCTTGATCCCTTTTCTATTCAGTGCTCTTACTATTTCAGTATTAACTTGGTTTGTATATAAAAAATAATTCAATTGCTTTCATATAATACACTCCGAGTCTGGTACTGATTTTGATGCTATTAATTTCTCGCAGATCATCGGAACTCACTAAGCTTCCTTCTATCAAACAAAAAAGTTTTACATCACCCAAGACGTACTACGAGATAACTAAAGAGGAGCAAAAGGTCAGAGAAACAGCGCCCTCTACGTTAGATCTTATATATCGTCAGTTTGGTGCAGTCAAAAAGGTAAGAACGATAATTCACCTCTTGCACACACATTTTGCAAACAGTACATACTACAATATGTTTTTCGCATAAAATTTCGTCGGTTGAATTGTTTTCACATTGTCAACATAATTTTGTGAGTTTAGATAATAAGATAATGTGAGCATGGGCAGCAATTGAAGGAGGGCGCGCGGGGGGGGGGTGTTTCTCCTATTTGAAATGAGAAATTTACACATCCAATAAAGAGGGTCCCCTATCTCCAGGACCAAAATCGCTGCTTATGACTTTGGGTGACAGCTATTAAATACTATTATGATTTTAACATAGAAAAAATAAAGACGATGTCAATATTTCCTTCGCACGAGGGTATTTTTTCAAGTAGTAAAAGAGGATAAAAAATAGAAGAACTAAAGATAGTTTGAAAAAGAGACATTTAGATATCTTTTAATTGATTTGACACAATGACATAAAAATTAGGTCGAATCCCCGCCACCCTCCCCATACCAAGGTGGCACATCCCCGGACTAACATACCCGTGATAAACGGATAATTCATCGAAAAATAGTAAAACACTGATCTAGAAATGTTTACATGTTTCGCATACGCCAGATTGTTATAATTATACCTATTTAATGAACTGAAAAAAGAACAAAAAAAAAAGAACAAGAAATGAATGTCCAGCCCCATACAGTGCGTCCCAGAATAAACGAAACCGAGATTTAGCGATCATTTATCATAACTTAATCGTAAATAGAATAGACAAATGACCTACCAATTTAACCCTATCTAGGCCGGGGTATTTTGGGAGTTCATATGGCCGGGGGGGGGGGGCCTCCCAGGCCCCCCCTTAAGATCTCGGCCGTCGACCGCGCGATCGCGCCGAAAATCGGCACGCGGGTTGCCTGGGACATAATCTACAAGATTGTATAGTAAGATTTTTCATGCGAATTGCTATTAAGTGATTATGCTAATTTATGCGTAATTAGTATGAGAAATCATTCTTTTTCCTCTAACTCCCTAAATAAAGCTCCAAATGTACTAATTTTTGGTATAGAAACTCTTTGTGGTGTTCTTAGCAAGTGTACATGAAAAAAATTGCGATATCAAATCATTTTCTTATGTATTATATTGTTTTTTGCAATTTCTTATGTATTTCTTTGTTTTTTGACCTTTTGTTTTTCATTGTTTTTTCAATGAAATTTGTTGGGGACTCTTCTGTGATCATAAAAAGCATAAAATAAATACATTTAGACCAGCAAAACTAAAAATAATCATGCATTTATGAATTTTGGTTGAAAACACAATTTGCATTGACTTTGTACACAAAATCACGTTTTGAGCAATTTTTGGTCTGACATGCACTTACATAATGTTGCGTAATTTCGGAACCACGTACCCGGGTGACGCAAAATTGGTCTCAAAAGTTGCGCAAGACTTGAAAGTAAAAAGTCAGCGAGCGGCGCGGTCAAAAAATTTTGCGCGGTGAAAATATCGCGCGATTCGTTGAGGGGGGGCCTCCGAGGCCCCCCCCCCCGGCCTAGATAGGGTTAAAGCTTAGAATCTGCTCTTTCATCTGATATTACTTAGGTTATTTCTTATTCACGCATGAGTGAGCAAAAACAGTTTGAAGAAAGTATACCGAAAACTCATTTGGCGGGGGTTATCTGGGTTTCAAAAAGAAAACCACATTTCTGAAAAGTTCAATATCTGCTCTTTAATTTGGTACCAAAATTACAAAAAATGGTTAAGAAATAAAAAAATTCTGTACATTTGAAATAAGGCTTGTATTTCCATAATTTCATGAGATAAACGTGTTTTCACCGGTTTCCCACAGAAGCTTTCGATGGTGAACAAAAGATTTAATGCATGGCTGATCGTCAACAAAACAGAGTGTCGAGAGAGTTTGAAAGCCATCCTGGAGAACCTCTTCATTTTATGAAATTATTGAAATTCAAGCCTTATTTCAAATGACCAGAACTTTGTTATTTCGTGACCATTTTCTGTAATTTAGGTATCAAATTAAAGAGGAGATATTGAACTTTTCAAAAATGTAGGTTTCTTTTTGAAACGCAGATACCCCCGCCAAATGAGTTTTTGATATCCTTTCTTCAAATTGTATTTGCTCACTCATGCGTGAATGAGAAATAATCTAAGTAATATCAGATGAAAGAGAAGATTCTAAGCTTTAAATTGGTAGGTCATTTGTCTATTTTATTTATGATTAAGTAATGATAAATGATCGCTAAATCTCGGTTTCGTTTTTTCTGGGACGCACTGTATAGTTTCTGAATCTACGTGGAATGGCCGTAATACCGTAGTTAATGTAGACATAAATGGAATTTTTGACAATGTTCATAAATTTGTAAAAGTATAAAATTTGAAATTTTATATATTATATTTTAATTTTCATATCTAATGTAATCGTAAACTTGTTTATGTTTTCTTTCCACAGATGAAGGCCGGACGTCAATATAGTGAAGACGATTATAAGAAACTCAATGCTTAGAGCTCAACAAAAGCGATACATCAGATATGAGATAAACCTTTAAATAGAGTTTTATAGACCATGGCATTGGGAAGCAAACTGAAAAAGCAAATAATAATTGGTTAGTCATACATATACATTCTGAATCTACATGACAATGGCCCTTTGAATGTCGTTTTAAAGGGATGCTCCGGGCCGAAAGTATTTATATCTAAATAAATGGAATAAAATTTAAAAAACAAAATGCTGAAAAATTCATCAAATCGGATCACAAATATCAATATTATTCAATTCTAAAGATTTGCATTATTCCGGTGAAACAATTCTAGGCATGTCTTCATGAATATTCATTAGTTGGCTGATTATGTCATATCCCCACTTTAATTTTTCGTATGTTATTACATTAAATCATTTCATTTCATTCGTTTATTTCCATTTTCAACAATTACAGTTTCTTCTGAACATGTTGACATATATAAATAATAAAACATATTTCTAATATTCCTGTACAGAAAATTACATTCAAGATTATTACAAATAAGGTTGGAAATGGAGGAAGCTGCTAAAAAGCGGAGCTTGTAGAGTGCAACCTCCTAATAAATATTCTTGCAGTTGTTTAGCATATAAAAAAAATAAAATAACAACTTGAGCATAACCAGTTGAATTAAAAGGACAAATGGGAAATAAAAATAGAAAAGGAAATAAGAAAAATAGAGATTAAAGGTCTCCAGAATCCAGCCCCAGCACTCACAGACAGACCTCGCCGATGAACAGGGAAACGAAAGAGATGGAAAAGTGTACGTGACATGATAAACATGTTTGATTAAAAAAATACAAGAGTTTGAAGAGTTAAATTAAATGGTTATCTTGAAGAAATTTTTTTAACTTATATTTGAAAGAATTAAGGCTAGGAGATTCTTTGATGTTACTATTAATAGTTCCCCAGAGTCTAGGGCCCTCAAAAGTAAAAATTGATTTTGCAAGGATGGTCCGGGGTAGTGGTAAATGAAATTCATCGGATTGACGTGTGGGATATTTGTGAAGGGTATTGTTTTTGTTAAATGAAGAATTAAATATGGGTGATAACATATTATTGTTTAACTGATACATGAATGGACCTAAATTATATTGGTACAGTGTTTTTATTTTTAGAATGTGTCAGGAAAGAAATTTAATACAATTGTAATGTTTCAATTGAGTTCAAACATGTGCTTAGCATTTATTGTTTATGTTTCAATTGATGTTTCAATTTACATATGTTTCGGATGTTTTAAAGGCAAGCGTTGGAAACGTTTGGTACCCCCCCTTTAGTACAAAATCAGGTGGATGCCATATTTTGTTCAAGTGTTAAAAATATTTCGCACTGCAAAGCATCTTCATACAGGTGTCGTAAATAGTTAATACTGTGCTTTAGCATTGATGAATATAGGTATACAAATGCACAGGAAGTCCCTTGTTATTAAAAATGTGTTGCTTTATGTACTCATCTGTCATTGAAATTCTTTGAATTACTTAATAGAAATTCCACAGTTAGTCCTAGTAACGGTAGGGTATATTAGGAGGTTAATTTTAGTAATTCGAGGAGAACCACCTAAGCCAGAATAGACTACAGATGTTCGTGTAGGCAGTTTTAAGTTATAACTGAGGGACTACGTCGGTGACGAGATAACGACCCCAGCTGCCGCCGGTTCTCCACCGACATGATTGGTCAAAATTCATGTCATCATTGGGGGCTCGATCTCGTCCACTAATTCGTTGAAGCCACATCTCTCTTATCTGGGGGCTACTCATCGAGGGGTAACACAGTCTGCGGAGGCCGAGGCCGAGTGGAAGAGACATTGCAACCTGCGGAGGCCAGGAACTGGACCGACCACCAGGGCCGAGTGGGGCATGTCAGACCAGATAGGATGATGGGGGCTCACATCAACGATTACCGTTTAAGTTAAGTTATATTTTGTTATCCATTATCCATGTCCATGTATATTTTCATGTAAATCATTGTAAAAGAAATCAAAGGAAACCACAGAATGATTTAAGAGCTTTGATTAAATCTTTCATAACTGTAATCCTCAGTTTTTACGTATTCCTTATTTGGTGTCAAGCAGCAGTAGTTAAATAATTAAAATAAAGTCACTTCCCACGTGACAGAATGTTATTGTTTAAAAACAACTCATCTGTGTGAGATCTCCAGGACAAGTTGAAAATAACACGCAATGCCTTCTTTTGTAAAAGCAATATTCTATCTTGGTAGGTTGAGTGTGTGATTCCCAAAACAATTGCTCCATAATTTAGATATGGTAAAATTGATGTTGAATAAAGCATTTTTAGGGCGGAAGTTAACTTTGTTAATAACACCAATATTGCGTGAAATTGTACGACATATAGAGTCAATATGCGATTTCCAAGATAATTTGTTGTCTATTATGAGGCCTAAAAAATTTGTTGTAGTAACAACTTCAATTTCTACATTGTCTAAATTGATATGAACTGGCAATTGTTCTATAGAATTGCTAAAAAGCATGAATTTCGTTTTTTGAACATTAATTGACAATTTATTAGCCCTAATCCATTGTACCAATTTATCCAGTTCAGTGTTCAGTACATTAATTAAAATATCATTAATTAAACAATCATAATTTCATTTTTTAGATAAATGTATATAAATGAAATCAGTAATCCGATTGTTTTAGTTTTTGGTTAAAACATTTAGAATAAACCTAATTTCATATAATAAAATACAAAAACAAGTGTGGATATGACATCATCAGCCTACCTAATGAATAGTCATAAAGACATGCCTAGAACGGTTTCACCATAATAATGAAAATCTTTAGAATTCAATAACTTCATTATTTGTTATCCGATTTTGATCATATTTTCAGCATTCTGCTCTGTGAATTGTATAATCAGACTATAATGAGATATAAATATCTTTAGCCCTGAACATCCCTTTAAGCACTGAAAATGCTGATTATCCATTTGTTTAAATTCGTCAGGAAATTTAATGAATATCGACATAAATGGACTTTTTGAAAATGTTTATAATTTCTTTTAAGTCTTGAATATATTTTCATTTTGAAAAGCTTAGACATGTCGGTGATAATATATACATAATATAGTCATGAACGTTTTCATGTGTTCATTCAGATGGGGGCCGGGTGTAAGTACAGTGAAGACTGTTAGAAACTTACGATCATGAGAAAATCAAGAATATTCTAAGAACTCAGCAAAGACCCAATTGTGCGATTTGCCGTGTATCGATTGTATTCTTATAGATATAAATCACACGAATCTTACATGTACTGATGTAAGTATTATTTTGACTTATCAATTACACATGATTCAGATTGCTCCTGCAACAATTTCTCTTGGATTTATTTTGTCTTAGGTTTAGTGTTGCAATGGGTTTTGTGTTAGGTTTAGACTAAGGTTTATGATAGTGTACAGTGTTATATCCAGGATTGAAGTTGGTAATTCCATTAGTGTGTATTATTTAGAGCGGAGAAGTTGTTGCAGGAGAAAATGTCATGGAACCGGTCAAAATAATCAGTTGGTGAACATGTATCCGACCGATTAAATCGATCAGTATCGAGCAACGTACTCTATTGTTTCTTCAAAAATATATTTCCATTTCAAATACCAATTCGATCTGCAAGATAACATATTAACGCAACGAAAACTCAGAAGAGCATATCCAGCATATCCAGTCACGACACTACGTGTTTCTTTGTCAATCATATCGTACTTTAAGATTTATGAAGTCAAGATATGAAGAGTTTACATGCAAAAATGGACTAAACCCACTTTTGCTCATTTTTCACAAATCAAATCTATTGCAAACTTCCTTTCTTGCGGCAAGTGAGGGCGATATCACAGAACTTCAAATTGGAGCATCGCTTCCAGATTTCCAGGGTAGGTGATGCACCTTCAAGAAGCTAGCGAGGTCTATTTGGTCTGTCTTTTTGAAGACAACGTTTTTATTCAACAAAAAAAAAAATTGTTTCCATTCAGGCGGCCCTACGATAAGAGTCATCAAACAAGGTATCAGAAATGACAACGAATTCTCCTAGATATATTCAATTTGATACGAGCTTTTGATATTTACTATAACTATTAATATTTTTTTTTATTTCAAGTTATTGCTCTATCAGGCAAATTTTTTACATGTTACTACGTAAGGAAAGAGAGAAGTACCATCATATTTACGTTAATTCTTGTATTCATTTGTTAACCGTCGGGACTTTTCATGTAAAACATCGGACTCAATTCAATAAAATCTTATAAAATATATTGCATTTTCATGATCTTTTGAACTGTAATTTTTGTTACCTAAGATTCTTAAACATCGTAGAAGAACTTCCAATCTTTGGAAACATAGATTTATGAAGAAGAAGCAAAAGACGATTTAGTCCCTTTCGCATGAAAACGGAAATTTCATTTCCAATTTTAATGGAATTCTTGAAACTTTTTGGTATTCGGACTTCGATGTATCAGATGCATATCGTACATGTCTATATAAAACACCCCGCACATGACACCTTTACTTTCCTTTGAGTTGTCAATAAAAGTGTCATAATCACAAGCGAACATGTATTTTGTCTTCTTGATATTGTCTTTTCTACCCCCTTCTTGTCTGATAGCAATTACCTTTTCATAATAGGCTACATGTAGTTCAACCCGTAGAAGCTTTGTGGTATTTATTTGTCATAACAAATAACATATTCACACAAGTAGCATTAATAATTTACACCATTGCATAGAGAAATATGAAAATATGCACTTACTTTCAATATACCAAATTCCTTCCACCATCAATCATATACAGCAATCTTTACATTTATAAAATGGTTGTTTGAAATGTAGAAGAAATTCAGCAAGAGGTTTAAAGGAAAAGAAAGTAGAAATAAAGTTTAAATTTCGGGAGTCACTCAAAGAGTTTCCCTTTAAAATTAGCTAGTGTAATAACTTTTGCATTTTTAATACCATTTTTTTTTTAGTTATTACTTCTCTCGATTCCAATCCCGCCCGATTTGCACACCCCCCCCCCACACACACACATCTTCTCTCTCCACTCTAGTAACATTTCCCCCACTGCATATCTGTTCTTCATCTACATCTATCTCTCTCTTCTGAACTCCATCCATCTTTCCTCTCTCTCTTTCTCCCACACACACACACACATACCCTTACATGCTCACACAACACTCACTCACACATCTTCTATCTCCACTCTTGTAACCTTTTCTCTTTCCCCCCTTCTGCATCTCTGTTCTTCATCTACATCTATCTCTCTCTTGTGAACTCCATCCATCTTTCCTCTCTCTCTTTCTCTCTCTCACACACACACCCTCGCATGCTCATACAAACACACTCACACATCTTCTCTCTCCACTCTAGTAACATTCCCCCTTCTACATCTCTGTCCTTCATCAACATCTATCTCTCTTTTGAACTCCATCCATCTTTTCTCTCTCTCTCTCACACACACCCTCGCTACCCCCCCACACACTCACTCACCCATCTTCCCACCTTCTGCATCTCTGTCTTTTACCTACATGTACATCTAACTCTCTTGTAAACTCTATCCATCTTTCCTCACACACCCAAACTCTCTCTATACTCTAGTAACATTCTCCCCCTCCCTCCTTGTATCTCTGTCCTCCATCTACATCTATATCTCTCTTTTGGACTCCCCTTCTTTTCTCACACACCCACACATCCACTCACACACATACACACCTCTCCACTCTAGTAACCTTCTCTCCTTCCCCTCCTTGTATCTCTGTCCTCCATCTACATCTATATCTCTCTTTTGGACTCCCATTCTTTTCTCACACACACCCTCACACATCCACTCACACACACATACACACCTCTCCACTCTAGTAACCTTCTCTCCTTCCCCTTCTGCATCTCTGTCCTCCATCTACATCTATCTCTCTCTTTTGGACTCCCCTTCTTTTCTCACACACACCCTCACACATCCACTCACACACACACACACCTCCACTCTAGTCATTCTTCTTTCACTTATTCACACACTCTCTTTCTCTCTCATTTGTCGCTATATGAACTGTGATATGAATGATAATAACAGTGCACCCCCTCACTCATGCGACCCTCCCTCTCTCTCTCTCTCTCTATCATCATTAATCAATAGTAGTTTCTTTTAACTTAATGAATTAAATCAATCGTACGATCAATCACTTGAGGTTGCAGTATGCATGTTGTTGGGAAATTGATTGGTTTCATATACATATACCATAGATAACAGATGCCTCAGTCAAAATGTTAAGCCGATCAGTGTAGTTTTATTTTTCACAAGCGTTCAAAAGATTTCAGATATTATGGAACAAAGCAAACTATATTTAATGTACATGTACATGTTTGTCTGCATTCAGCCGTAAAGAACTGATTTAGCAACCGAGTACAACATCTAGGATCAGTCGCCCGGTAACACAAATTTACAATCAATTGTTCATTGTAACTAGTATTGATTCTGGTTGGTTCATTGTGATTATTATAAACAATTATGTACATTCAACCATGATCTCGATTTGCCATTGCCACTTACGATTGATCGCATATATTTTTGTGAAATGATGACCGAATTGGGTTTCCAAATACAATTCTCGTGCTCAAAGTGTGTGAACAATTGCTCCCAATAACCCAGTTCGTAGTTCCTTTCTGCGCATGATCAAAAGATTCTGCGCATGATCAGAGGAAGGTGGTTTAAAATCTAATGGGATAAGCACCAACTTTGATGTCTTGATTATTCATTTATTCGTTTGAATTGTGATTTTCATTTACCTCCAAAAACAAGAACAATGCGTCCACGAACGACTGGTATTTCACAGTTGGCCAAGTACATTGTGCACCATGCTAAGATATGCATTCAAAGTAGGAATGCAACAAATACCTTCATCAAGTGTTCATTGGCGTGCTATTCTAGTCACCTGGTCTATTCAATTTCTTCATCCTGCTATGTAAGGCAAGCTTACGTAATATCTTGCTTTGAAATCTGCCTATCACAATGAAAGAAATGAAAGGTCATATGACCAAAATTATCCCTGAAGTAACTACGAACTGGTCTATTATTCTCAAAATACACATTGACAAAAAAGCAAAAGACTGTGATTTAAAGACAACCATTCCCAAAGGCAATAGATAACGCGCAAACGAATGAAAGTGAGGAAGAAAATAAAAGAAGTTATTAAATTTAAAATTCTTTTGAAGCCATGTAGGTTCTCCAAAAGGCTAGAAATAAATGAGAAATATATCATTAAATGTTAGGCGGAAAGACATTGAATAAAACAATTGTTCATAGTTTGCTTAAATGGCCAGCTACTCAAAAACCTGCCTCATAAATAAACTGAAATGAATTGTCTAATTTACGATTCATTTTCGATTCATGTCGATTGAATATTCAGTGGTGCTTAAAAGTGAGTAAACCCCACCAGAAAATGCACTGGTGTACGTCATGTGGATTGTTAATCAAACTATATTGAACGTTATATTTAATATAAAGAAATATCTAAAAGATGGCAGAATTTGAAAGCTTTCAAACCTGTGTTCATTTTTTGGTGGGTTCACGAACTTTTTAGCACCTCTGTACTTACTTTTATTAGAGAATATATCGCATTATGGAATAGTAATATTTACATCATGAGCTTATCATTGAAATTAAACACTTATGGGCTTTACATGAAACGTTGAACATAACATTAACACATTATATAATCATTTCATATATTTCAACCAAAATAATTCTTTCTCATAGGTGATAAGAAGATACGGTATGATGATTTTGAAGCAATTTTTTAAACGTGGATCTCACCACGTGATCTCTGCACTATGCTGAAGATGAAAAAGTTTCAGAGTTGCAAAGGATTAGAACGTAATAATAAATAATTTGCTTCGTTATTATTGAATTAACTATTCTCAATTAAACTCACTGTAAAAAAACAAGCATTATGATTTCTAGCAAATTGACAGAGTATGAGGTTATGTAACATGGTTTTCATCATATCATATCATTAGATACGTACAAACTAAAACCATTGGAGAAAAATAATGATCTCATCGACAAAAAATAGCTTTAATATTATCATGATTATTAACAGAATCAAGAATGAATTAATTCAAAATTTCTACGCGCATATTGTTCATTACCGTTCATCCTTTTTTTAACAAGTGCACACCTAGTTACCAATAATGCACAAAGCATTTCCATTTATTTGAAAGCAGGATAAAAGAGAATTTTAGATTGAATGACTTGCTCACGGGCATAGGTACCGCGGCCTGGGATCGAACCCAGGACTTTCCTATGTATAGCCAGTCGCCTTAGACCACTTGGCCACGACAAGTTTATAAAATGCAATCGATAACAACATTATTTGTACAGTTATCCTCTATCTTGGCCGTCGCCTACTATCATCATCATCATTATCATCATCATCATCATCATCATCATCATCATTATCATCATTATCATCATCATCATCATCATCATTATCATCATCATCATCATCATCATCATCATCATCATCATCATCATCATCATCATTATCATTATCATCATCATCATTATCATCATCACCATCATCATCAAACCTTATTTTCAAACAAAAATCACTTAAGTCTCATGTATAAGAGAAATACACATAATTTCCAAAATATTTGTTAATATTGTGTATAAAAGATTGAACCAATTAGCAGTTTGATTTTGCGATGGAACC
Organism: Lytechinus variegatus; assembly: GCF_018143015.1. NCBI lineage: Eukaryota > Metazoa > Echinodermata > Echinoidea > Temnopleuroida > Toxopneustidae > Lytechinus > Lytechinus variegatus. The sequence goes on from NC_054745.1 coordinate 47,218,757, forward strand.
ATCAATCAAAGACGAATTCTTATTACATAATGATAGTTTCATAACTATAACCTATATAACCTTAACTATTTACAGTATTACATTTCAAAACAAAATATTTCTTACGCAAGGCTTACAATTATTTATGTACATAAGGCCAAGATGAATAAACATTAATTTTACATGATTCTGATATTGATCATTTTTGTTAATGGTCTGATTGAAAAATAATATTCAAAAGCAAACTGTTATTTTAAAATTCACCATTTTCAGATACACTGTACATAGTGGGTCCCCCTTCATAAAGGTTATTTAAAAAAAATTGGTAAATATATTTTTTGTAAATAATATGATTTTCTCATAACTTTATCAAGTGTCAGTGCACTGGTTTCTCAGTATATGAATATGTCAAAATATAGAATTTTTCTGTTGAATATTCATCATATAGATAGAAATATCAATGCACAATCTTTTAACCCTCTCAGTATCGGGTTTTACAAACTCCATTGACTTACTGCACATAAACATGACTAGAGATATATCGCGTGTCTTTATGTTCCATATCTGTTTTTGCAATTAGCAGTCGACTTCGCCCGCCAAGTTCCCCTAATCTTACATTATTTACTTCATATACACCGTTGAATTGATTAAACCTTGCATATAATTCTTCCTTTGTTTTTAGTAAAGAATAATGTCAACGGAAAATATATTTCAGGAAAACGCACTCGGCCAGTAAATATAGGCTAAAAAGGGAGTATTTCGTGCGACGGCCTCCCTATAAATGTTTGCACTAAAAAGGTCAAATTAAGAAATCTACATTGAGTCGTATTCCAATAAATCTTGTCAGTGTTTTGCTCTTAGTTTGTTCGCTGATAGAAATCATTTGAACAGAGCTGTGACACCAATGTTTAAATTAAAACTCTGACAGGCTCATGGCATATTTTTATGGAAGTAAGTTAAGCATTGTCCATGAAAAAAAATGCATATTTCATTCGCTCCTTGAGGATTGCCAGTACAATCGAGGGTGAATGATTCATCTAATTGTTTATATATCTCTTTGTTCAATTTTACGATAAATCTATGGATTCTTGTAAATTCTTGACTGAATTTGTTCATCCACCGTACTCAGTAGAATCTGATCAATGTCTGCACCTTGAATTGTATATATCTTTTCCCAAAAATGGCAGTGCGCGCAATTACCTTTAGTCACTGGCGTACTCACTCTCGCCTTTTATTTAATGATTTAAAAATTCTTAATGTTTATGATTTGCATAATCTATCAGTATGTACCTACATGTATGATCTGCGTAATAATAACCCACCTCACTCCTTAGCAGATTATTGTAACCTAATTGAGCCCAATTATCCTACTAGACAGAAGAAAGGCTAACAAGTAAATCTTCCAAAACTAAAAACAACTCAACGCCAATTTTCACTTTCTTTTCTAGGTAGTAATTTCTGGAATAAAGTACCAGTCGAAATCAAATTAAAGAAATCAAGAAAAAGTTTTAGGATTGCTCTTAAACGTTATTTGTTTTCCTAAATTCACACCATCAACGTGTTAGTCTACTGTAGATAATGAATACAATTAAGATACTTCAAAAATGTTTATGATAACCCTTTACAAGGAATATATTGTAATTGATTGTTTTGTTTTTCCTTCTTAAAAGTGTATTTTGTAATTTTTGTGGGGCCAGGCTCGATTAGCACTTGTGCTATTTTCTTGTCCCATTTACCATTGTATTTTTATACATGTGTAACTATTATGCAATTTGCTTTATAACCTGTAAATGTGAAGTTTGTTGGTAAATAAAATAAAATCAAATCAAATCAAATCAAACCTTCAAATCGTGAGTGTGTTTCGTTATCTATCTTTCAAATACTGGAAAATATAGAAATATAAAATATGGCATTATGCCATTATGTCATTATTTGTTTTTATTTCTGCATTTACATCGGTATCAGAATTTATAAGTATACAAAGGTATTATAAAACAAAACTGTAGTATTAGTCGTAATATAAGCAGTGTATATGAATATCAACAAGATGTATTATACATTTTACAAAACAATAATTTTTAAAGAAAAATCTTTCGTGAGCGTGTGGGCTTGATGATAATGACGGCCTCGTAATATTATATGTAATATGACCACGCCAATAACAACCACTGATATAAAAACCCATTTCCACATGCATGATACATTTGATGGATGCGGGAGTGTTTTTGTTAATAAATGCTTATTGTTAACCGTGATGTTTAAAATGTCAGAGTTATTAGGTCATATTAGGCCTCACTGCTACAGATATTTCAATTATCCAAAGATGGTATTATTCTGGTCAGTTTGTCTCATATTCATCATAGTGAATGATCCCGACATATCATCGTTTAGAACGTGAGTCTCTTTTTGAAGACGAGAATACTATCTCCATCACAAGCAATTATCTTGCCTGATGATGAGATCATTATACGAGAGGCTAAAAGGCATCCCCGCCTATCATCCTCATCAGTCAGTCTAGCTGATAGAGGGAATGACGTCACTCTTCTGTTCTTCACTTCATTCCCACTCATCACCTGATCAATCATACACGTCTTGTACTCATCATCTGATGTCACGACGTAGAGGTCGTCTGTTATAGGATCAACACTGACATTCAAGATGACATCACTGTGGGGGATTTCCCTTTGACCACCCTGTCTGTCTATGATTAGTACTCTCTTATCACCAGGTTGAGCGATGATGTGACCTGATGATAGCACACCTCGCATCCGTACATCCTGTTTACATGTGATGGTATTCACGATCTTACTATCAGCTGGGTTGATGACGTATATCCTAGACTGACCCCACTCAGCAGCGATGATCATCCCATCACGGTCAACAGCTACATACACCAATGAGGTATCGTCCGTTGTGTTTCTTGGTATTGTGACGTCATTGTTGCGCATCCATTGTCTGTCATACACACTGATGCATCCAGTCAAACTGTCCCCTGTACAACCTCTACACCATCTACCGCACACTAACTTGTCATCATTTAGTAATGCGCAGGAGAAAACACATGATGTATCAGTACCTGTAATCACTCTCTGGATGTGTTTAGTGTTTATATCTAATGTGTATGTATGCTGGCTACCTGACGCCAAGTCGGTGATGATCACATTACATTCATCTAAGCAGCCAACAATAAGTGGGACTTTGATTTCATCTTTGACACTATCACTGAGCATCCACTTGCCATCATACCCACCAATCCTACCATCATACTTCTCTCTCCCAACACCCTTCACAAACCTCACACCTGATATTCTATCAGTTATTTGTTTCACATCATTTTTATAAAGTCGTTTCTTTAGTTTATCACTCACTGACATGTTCACACTATGACCGTCTTTAACAATGTTTTTATCGTCTTCTAGTACTGTATCTATGGTCTGTATTGCATTCTCTATTGTTTTTGTTTTATCCTGTAATGATTTCATTAACTCTCTGATCTTCTTATCCTTCTCTTTAACAATGTTATCAATGTCTCTATGAAGACCAATCTTCTTATTGTCCATGTGTCTTTGTCTAATCTGTGCATTTGTATGGATTAATTCAAGTTGTTTCTCTCTCTCTTCATTGTTCTTTCGAATCTTCTCATTAATCTTCATAATCTCTTCTTCAAGTACTTGATTCTGATCATCAAAATTATGGTTGATTTTGTCAGCATCCATCTTCTCCTTGACTTTATCTATGTTGATCGCCTCCTTGATTATCGAATTAACTTCATCTTTCAAAGCTTGTAGATGGGTGTCTGTGTCTTTCGTGCATTGGTCAATTTCATCTGCATACAGGCGACCTTCTTTCAATTTGTCCCTTCCCTTTTCTTTTATGCTCGTAAGTTTTGCTTGAAGGTCTCCAATTGCGACATCCATATTTTGTCGCACACATGGGTCTAAATGATCTAGTGCACAAAAAGAACATAAAGGTTTACCATGACCCTTACAATATAATTTTACCTTTTCATCATGTTCTTCACAATAAATATTTGGTACACCTCTTTTAACTCTTGCGATGCATCTTTCTTTAGAGGCGCAGTCATCACAGAGTCTCTTCTTCTCCTCCACGTAGTACGTCACATCTGTGATTGATTGACACTCCTTTCCTTCACATTGTTGGTCTGGGGTGAAGTTAGTTGCCATGGTGATCAGAGTAGTGATCTGATGAAAATGGAAGACAAAAACATATTAAAAAAAGGAAAATTATCTTTCTTATCTTTAAATAAACGATGACATAAACGATCACAAGAACAAATTTTTCTGATTGTTGTGATAAAATAAAAAAAAAAACATTTGTTTCTCACAATTTGACATATGACCTGTTGTGGTAACCTCTCCAAGATGCCTTATTCACCGAATATTTGCCGAAGAGGGCGTGGTTACTTATGCAGCAGAAAGTTGAAGGTGTACTCTAGGCTGAAAATGATATGAATTGAATAGAAAAAAATAATAATGTCAGACAATTATTACAATGAAAATAGGGAATTATAGAATAAGGATTTTTTTCTATTTCTATGCCGGGAACTCTTCTACACATGGCTTTTTAATTATAAATCTTCCAACTGTCTCGTTGTTATTAAGTTACCAAATGAATCTAAGGTGATTTACTTAAGTTATTTTTTCACAAAGAATAAGAAAATAGGATTGACTTTTGATTCAATATGTAAGATCATATTTTCTTAATTTGTTACTGGGAGATATATTGCTTACGCATATACCATCAACTGCATATACAATGTATATAGGCATACCCGTTTTCACAAAATATTGTAAAATTTTAATATACAATATTTCCGTTACTTTTAACCTATAATGTTGATCGATTTTTTTTTTGCTCGTAGAAGCTTTCTTAATTTATATACATGTATACATGTATATATATACAGTCATATTTTTTACGCTTTGAGTAAGCATAAGCAGTTAGATATGTGACTAAGCGTAAGCCTCGATGTGGAATGTTTAATACCCCCCCCCCCCCGAACATTGTTCTCACGAACTGAAGTTTTGCAGCTCCGTTTTTATTGGATACTTCATTCTCATTTATACAGTGCGTATCGATAAAAAGTTTACACTTTGATATCAGAGGCGTCGATCCTGGAGGGGGGAGATCGCCCCACCAATGAAAATATTGGGTGGGCAAACATATCGTTTTGCCCCCCCCCCCAATAATTCCGCTGATGTGTAAAAATAAAATAAGATTGTAATGTTACACACAAATCAGCAAGCGAGATTGAGATACCAACTCGTTCTCTATTTAAAATTGTGCTCGAAATGTCCGCTTTTTAGATTGGAATATCAAAATTTTCAGCTCGCGCTCGCATCATTTATGTAGCCAAAACCCATACTTTTCATGATTAAATAGGTGAATAAAATGTCCCGTTTTTAGTTCTAAACCTCAACAGAACTCCCGCTTCGATTTTGCAATAATCTTTTGCTGGATATATATCGTGTTCTTTATCAAAAATGTCCATTAAACTGTCTTTTTTTCAGATCGAAATATCAAAATTTTCAGCTCGCGCTTAACGCTCGCATCTATTGTTCTTTTAGATACCGGTCTTAATCATTGGTACCAAAATTGCTTAGATTATCAAGCTTTCAGGTCAGAATATAAAGAGATTTCAGTTCGCTCTCGGCACTCGTATTATCTGTGTAGTGAGATACATGTATCTATCCTCCTCATGAGTCACACACACACACACACCACACACACACACACACACACACACACACACACACATATATATATATATATATATATATATATATATATATATATATATATGTGTGTGTGTATATATATGTGTGAAGAGTAGAGTAGAATCAAGGATGAAGCAAAGTATACACTATGTTGTAAAGCTTTCGGCCCTGGCCTTCTTCAGTTTTTATTTGCTAAACAAAACAAATAAAGCGAATCATAGAATAAGCAACAGAACAAACATAATGTAAATAATAGCAAATTGAATCAAAACCAAAACAAAAGAATTTACATTATGTTTGTTCTGTTGCTTATTCTATGATTTGCTTTATTTGTTTTGTTTAGCAAATAAAAACTGAAGAAGGCCAGGGCCGAAAGCTTTACAGCATAGTGTATACTTTGCTTCATCCTTGATTCTACTCTACTCTTCACACATATATTATAAACAATGATCAAAGCGATTGGTACATATATCCACGCCCCTCTCATTATATATGTATGTATATTTATATATATACATATATATATATATATATATGTATATATGTATAGTTTTTAAAAAATTATGCAAAGCCTTTCATACGAATTGATGAAGAGCGAAATAATATTCCATTGATTTACAATGCTATGTACTTGTATGTTTAGATTGTCACTTCCCACTCTAAATTTTTTGATGTTAATTGTTTCTGATGTTAAATAGTTTGTATTTTGTATTTTTGACGTTGAATGTTTTTTGATGATATATTTTATATTTATCTTGACATGTATTTTAAACTGCAGGGCGCCTTTGTAAAGCAGTTTTAAGAACTGAACAGGCCTACCCTGCAGTATAAAATAAATAAAACAAAATAAATAATAAATATAAATATAAATAAATATATATATATATATATACATGTATACGTACTTATACACATATATGTGTGTGTGAGTTTGTTTTGCCTTTGGAAAGTTGATTCAGGATTTTGCCCCCCCCCAATCTGAAAAATGGATCGACGCCTCTGTTTGATATTATTGTCTTCAAAAAGTGTTCTATAAATTCCTTTAAAACAATGGTTGGAATAATGACTTAAATAAATGAGAAATACAACAATAATTGGACTAATTAATCTTTTTTGTGTAATCACATTCGAGAGTTACCGTCTGGATGCAATGTCATAAAATAATTAATTAGAACTCCACTTTGAAATGGTTTAAGATCATTTAGTATGAATCATATATTATTCCTGGTGATATATTGAATGCAATGGTAAAAAATATTTATTTATACTACATGTAAATGAAACAAAACTTTATATAAAAGTTATGTGACATGGCGAATAAGGGGTGGCACACATAATAATATCACTGAATTGTCCACGGATCTGATAGTCCCATTATTTTCAACTGATACTGTATTAACGTTGATTACTTTGATAGAATATACTTCGTACATTTCAAACAACGTGTTTCATCTTATCGTTTAACCTAATGTGACGAAATCACAAGATAAACTGAATTTAAAACATATTTTTAGGCAAGCAATGATGTCATCAAATTGGAGACTTAGATTTAGCAAATTGATAGAAATTGTAGTTAACGTAATGACGGAAATCGCATTTTTATACAGTGCGTATCCCACAACCAAAACTAAAAATACTAATAAATAAATAAAATAATGAATGAATAAATAAATGAATAAATGAATAAATAAATAAATGAATCAATAAATAAACAAATAAATAAATAAATAAAAAATAATCAGAATAGTTTAGAAAAGTCTTTTAAAAAATGTTTCAAAATGAAATATCCATATTTTGATGTTAATATATGCTCTGAAATCTTATCTTTGAAGTGCCATTTAAAACATAAATTTTGTTCATGCTTAAGCGATGTCGGGAGTTCAAAAAGAGGCTTGCGCCAAAATGGCGAAAATGATCAATTTAATTATCAGACTTCTTGCTAATCAGCTTTTAAACTTTTCATTTTCTTCTCAAATATTTTGAAATTATGCTGTCAAATTTAATTTACAAATTTATTTAATTACTTGAATTATTTATTTCATTTTTTAAATCAAACTTGTTTTACTCTTGAATTTTTTTATAAGTAAGAAAAGAAGACTTTTTGTCAACCCAAGCAAGAAGAATTGCATTATTAATTCGGAGAACTTGTAATCCTTTTATTGTGTGAAACGAATGGTGTTATGGTAATTTTGAAAACATGAATCCTATTTTTAAGGGGTTATTGATTCCTTAACCAAGTTTAATTATATGCTTGACATGAAAAACAGGAAGAGATTCATGTCTTTCAATGGCAATTGTGTATTGAGTCAATTTTGAAGGAGCTAGATACGGCAGATTGTTTAATGTATTAAAATTGTATGCGAGCGAAGCGAGCAAGCGTAAATTCCAACTTTTATGAGAATATCCAATTTTGTTATTGATTTTTACATTCGGTACTCATCAGAAAAAGTCATTTTTCACTTTCTATTTTTCCTTTTATTTCCTCTCCACTTTTTTTCTTCGTCATGATTTTTTACGGGGGGGGGGGGGGGGACACCGCAGAGCCCCGCCCATCTGCATGCCACTGTTCAAAGGCACCATAGGCTTTGTAGCACGCAACGATATGAATTGAGAAAAAAATACATTCTCTACCATACTTCGTCTGATTTTTGTGTTTTTGATTCTGCTTAAAGAAGGAAAATTCAAAGCTGAAAGAGAACATATAAAAAGGAAACAACAACAGAACAATCAAAGCAAATAAAAAGCTTTTAAAATGAATTTTGACCGCATAATCAAAAATTATGGCAAAGATAATGAAAAGGTTAAGAGAAAGTCTGATCATCATATTTATCATTTTATGCAATTTTGACGCGAGCCTCCTTTTTAACCCAAAACAAAAACATTCCATGTTCCAACGAAACAATTTTTTATGGCATTTAAAAGATGACACTTCAGAGCACCTATTAACATCAAAAAATATAGACATCATAATTTGAAACTAAAAAAAGTTAGATACTTTTCAAATCCTCCCGTTTTTTTATGCTCACTGTATATTTAATGTTGGCTACTTACTGTAATTTCAGTAATTCCAGCTGGTATTTTATGACGTCACCCTCTATAATGATGTCTGATCAAGAATCGGTCGTCGAGATGTTCCTTTGATGTGACTTTGGATCTTTTTTTTTCTCAGGGAAATAAAATGGTTTTAACAATGCATACAAGAGTATCATCCAAAACGGAATACCTTTGACACGATCACACCTCGGTACAATGAACAGTAATATTGAAGGGGCGTTTCCTGGCTTGATTATAGACACTCCATAGAGAAACAAAAAATGTCACAACCAAACAATAGTCACATGATGTAGGTATCGTCGAGGCAGTGCTTTGACTCTTCCCCGACAATATTATGCCACTTAAAGTGGAGTATATTGTAGTCATATGCAATATGTTGCCTACATGGACTTATGAAGTCAATCTATGCTATATAAACGACCTTTGTGTTTTATGTACTATTTAATATCAAACTCGCTTTAAATGAAATGCATTTGATATTTCTGATAATGCTTGTAAATATCAGTGATATATTAGTACATTCTGTGTAGATTTTTATTTCTTAATGACGTCATGGATGATAAATATGATAATCATGTAATAAAAATACGACTATATAAATCAAAGGGGTCACTGTGTACATCATATAATCTTGAGTTCCATAAATAGTTTTCTTCGAACGATATATTACATCTCTGCTAGAAAATGCACGTAGACCACACTGTATAAAATGAAAGCTAAAATTATGTAATATATTAACTAGTGTTTGTATTTGATCATTATTATGTTAGAAAAGTACACAAATAGTCTTGCATTCTAACGTTTGAATCATAATAATAAGCATGATTAAGCTTGATTGTCAATTAAAGGCATGCAGTTAGTAATTTCTTTTATATGACTAAGAAAACAAAATTAATAACTTAGCTGACACTAAAATCATATTTTTTATTTATTTATTTATTTATTTATTTTTATTTATTCTCGAATATTTATACAGAGTGGCCTGATCAGCATTAAAATACATACAATGCATGAAAAACATAGTAACAGGACATTATGAGATACAGAAAAAGGGAATAAATACAAGGTAAAAATACGAAAATGTGTTACGAGTTACAGATGGCAAGATACATGATAAAAATATGCAAAATGAAACAGTTGGACATTGATTCAGTCCATTCCTTCAAATGTGCGGTAAAACGGATACTTGTCTCTGAGATGTAATCCTATAGGAAGGCATATTTTTGTTGTCCTGTATATTTCAAACTTAAAAATCTATATAATGTCAAATATTAGTACGCCTCACACACTCCTTGTTCATATTTGTAAATAGTTGTGGCACATAATTTTTTCCTTTGTGTAATCGTTAGTTTTGAGTTTTTAGTATTACAAAAAAATTATTTATGTAGGTATTTCATATATCCAAAAGTGCAACAATAGCTCAAGCATCAGCTTATATTGTCATACAATTGTATGTCTGCAACCTTGGTATAATCAGTTATGTAAATGACTTTAACTATTTGATTTTGTGATCGTCACACTATGTACATTTTCATGACAGGCAGAAACGAATAAATAAACAATGATTATAATAATTCATTGATATTCCTTTACAAGTACGATGCTACACCAACCTGGTGGACTGTACTTTCACGGATGATATATCCTTCGAGGCCCGATAAAGGTACCAATATTACGAGTTCTTCCGGTTGTCATGGTCTCTTTGACTTAATTGAGTTGCTATAAGTTTAAACCACGATATCTATTTATGTATAATTCAATATATACACATTTATTCGAGATATGATGATAGTAATAATAATAACTTTACTTATATAGCATCAAATCCACTCTTTAGAGTGCTCAAGGTGTTTTTTTAAGGAAATTATGAAAGAAATTAAGAAGAATTGAAGAGAAATGTTTTAAGGTATTGGTTGAAAGTTTCAGAGGTCAAGCACTGTTTGATGTTTTGAGGGAGGCTGTTCCATAACTTGGAGGGTGAGTGAACAAATGATCTTTCCCCCTAGGTTTTTGAAACTTTGGGGGTAACAAGAGAATTGGAAGAGGGGGAACGTAAGGATCTTGAAGGGGTATAACTTTTGATCAGTGAAATGAGGTACTGTGGAGAAGAGCCATGAACACAGTGGAAAGTTAACAACAAAATCTTGAACATAATATGTTGTTTTACAGGGACCCTATGTTAGGGGGTAGATTAAACAAAATATCAAATTTATATTTTCATATTGAGTTTTTGATTTGAAGAACAGATCATCCAAGGAAGAGGGGTTCCTTCCAAAAGCAAAGGCGTGTTAAAAAACGCTAAACAATGCTTCCCCAAATAAAAAAAACAAAAATTCCCGGAACAAAAATTATCGATGATGACGTATCACTGTTGAATTTCCTATTTCCCTTGTTATTTGTATTAGATTAGAAACATTTGTATTAAGCGCTATATAAATATTGCATATAATATTTATTATTATATTCCTTAGATGATTCCTCATTCACGCATGAGTGAATAAACGAAAATATGTAGGTATGGTAAAATAACAAGTATGTCCGGAAATCCAAGATGGCTTCAAAAATCGCTGCTGATTAGGTTAAAACCAGGACATAATTATTCTCATATCCGCCTGTATTGGGAGATTATGACTATGGTATCCAAGCCAATGTTTCCTCCCATAGGGTGGAACAGCTTTCTTCAAGGCTTCAAGAGTGGACAAATGATCTTTCCCTCAGGTTTTTGAAACTTGTAGTCAAGTAGACAGCTTCATAGGCCATGTAACATGTCCTGGGAAAGATGTTAAGTACAAGGGATTTTTTGTTGATTTGTGTTCTAGATGGGCGTTGATTTAAATTGAGCTTGATTGCCAGCTTGGCAACCTAGGGTTTTTTTTTTGGGGGGGGGGGTATTAGACTGATTAGCATTACACATAAGATTAAATTACTGTTTATAATGCAATACACTACTAATTTTCAAACAAAAATACTGAAAAATACAATTTTTCTAGGTTTTCTGTGACGAGGTCTAGTGGTTAGAGAATTGGACTCATGATTTAAAGGTTGTGAGTTCAAATACCAGCTCTGCCATCTTCGATTTAAGCAAAAAGGCCTAAACATAATTTGTGTCGTCTACAACAGCAAGCCACAATGACTCATTAACCTAGACGTAAAACGTTTCATCTTATTCCAATGTAAAAAAAAATATGCCAGCTTCTTCGCCGAGTTCCTGTGGGACTTGCTCAACAGACACAGAAACAAATCAATCATATCAATTTTATTTTTGAATAATGCAATCACCATCAGTTTAATATAGACCCATTTGTGAATGTATATCCAGGATCCCCAAAGCATTCCCAATACACGTTTTCTAATCTCCTTCAACCATTGTAAACGTCGTAGTTAGCATTATGCATTTTGATCTAATGGATTAACTGTATAAATGCAAGTATATATATTTATTTGTTACTTTGTTATCTATGGATCCTTAAAACATAAATAATAAAGTTATTATAAGGTTTTCTGTGACGGGAAATAGTTTTTAACAACTTGTTTTCTTTTGATAACGAATGTATTCGTAGTAATTACATTGAATATCATGATTAGATACGTTACATAATAGACTTTTCTTTTGCACTGCTTTGTCTAAAAATCCTGAAAACACGAATAATACAGCTGTTCTAGGTTTTTCTAAGACGTGCAATTCACGTTACACTAGTTTATTTATTTTTTACTAAGCAATGAAATCATTGTAATTGAAATAATCAGTATGATGTGATAATCAACATTTATTTATCCCTGCATTATGAAAAAAGCCTGAAAACATGATTGTATAACATGAATTTAGAATCCCCAGCTCTGCTCGGGATTCTATACAATAATTAATTTGTGACACTAGTTTTCTCATCTAATCAATGTAATCATCGGAAAAAACAAAATTCTTTGTGTTTAGTATTCTAGTAACTAGTTAAATCGATTTGAATACTTAACACATGATTTCATACTCTTATTTGCATAATAATATTTTATTTAAAGAACAAAATTGAAAATTTACTATAGGTCTCAAAGGTTACGTACGGCTAGTCGTACGGTAATTTTCTTCGCGTGATCAGGGGCTGAGTGAAAAATCTGGTCTAAAGTAAGCCAGTATAACTAGATTAAGAAGCGTATAATAAACTAATTTTGAATATTAATAATGTAAAGTAAGTTGGGTTAAATTATGCCTCGTTTACCGCATTTTTATTGTAATTGTACTCATACAGCATTGTGTGCGATAAAAGAACCGCAATTGCTGGCTTTACTAACTGTTAAATCTAACAAACGATGTTTATTAAACAAATTACTTAAAATATTTTAATACTCCACAACACCTTTTCTCGGTGAATCTATATCTCACACGCAGTGCAATTACTAGCAAAATCGAATGTCGAGAGCTGTACAGGGGAGGGTGGAATCCATGTCGCTTAGCCTGGCGGAAATCATCGGATATCGATGGATAGCGCCACTTCCACACTATACTCAACCAACATTATTCGTTTAATATTCGTTGAACTTATATTGGGTGAGGTAGCTACGGTAGTGCATAGTCAGGAGAGGAGTTTTCATAGATTGAGATGACCGATTCGGAAGAAAGAAATGCTTTTGCTGAGAATGATCCATTTTGGGGGTAAGATTAACGGACCAACGCAGTGTTTCATTGACTGTATATGAATACGTAATCCTTAAATGGACCCTTTGAGATTGTTTGTATCAATAATATGCCCCAAACTAAATTAGCAACAAATTAGTTATTTTTTCAAATTCAAGTAGGCCTGTAATACAATAATACACTACTTGGGATGTTGCATTATGGGATAGGTACCTGGTCAGATTTGAGTAGTTAAAGGAATGGAGTGGTGATTTTTAGGTAGCTGCTATTTTGCCTTATTGCACGAGTAATATAGATTGTCTGGAATTTTCGTGTTAATCTATAATTCAAACATACCTATCCATTCAAATGATACATTGTCCCTTTGCAACAATTTTTGCTGCAGGGGTGACATTATGTGGAATCAGTTTTTCTTCAAAATGTCGCGGGGTGACTATTTGTGCTTGGGTGACAATTTTTGCTGGGGCGACAATTTGTGCTGGGGTGAGAATTTGTGCTTGAGTGACAATTTGTGCAGGTGCAACAGTCCCTTAGTGAATTTAATGCACCAAAAATATATAAGGATTTGGTTGTTGTTCAAACCACACTATCACTGTAAATCACACACTAACGCAACGACAAGATTAGACAATTGATAATGAGAAGAATTGACCAATAAAAATAAATGTTGATTTTAACTTTCATCAAATGGAAACGAAAATGGGGCAATGGGGATATCAAGAAAGATATATCGCTATGGCAACCATATCACCTAACAAGGTGGCGTCATAAAGAAGGTTAATTTCATTCTTTCTGGTACTGCATTGATCAATGTTGATACAAAGATGAAAGGTGAAACTGAGCATGCGCAGTTCGACAGTCGTACGGATGTTACGAAATCACACAGGAGTAGGTGAGGAGCATTGATTTTATAAATCTTTTCATCTATGAAACTAGAAGTATGCTTCTTTTTGGACTTTTTAATTTCGCTATTGAGAACTGTATGTGGAATATCATGGAAGCGATTTAAGGTGGTTACAATTTCAGCTGTTTGAACAAGATCTATGTATCTGGTTCTTATTTATACTGCAATGTTAAAATTGAAACGTACCTTGATTTTGTTTTATTGAAATTCGGTTGAATAAATGCAATGTAGATTTATATTACATTTTTTTTTTCTTTTCATTGATGATAATTGGATGTTTGCCATTTTCACACTTTATGTATGATAAGCACAAACGTGAAAGATGAAATAAAATAGAATCGTTGTCCTTTTGTATGATTCATTTTTTTTTTCAGAAAGGATAATAAAGCATTAAAGTTTGATTCTATGGTTGAGATCTGTCTAATCGGTCAACGAGCTATCATAGGTGACATATTAATATTCGTAACAAATGCTCTGTAGTTATTCATGAAAACGCTGAAAATCCTAACTATTATTATTATTGTTGTCAATATTACTATTGTTATCATTAAAGTTTGCCCTCAGTCTTTTTGTTCATTACGTCATTGATTGTATTCAACATTATGATAGTTAGAAATACTTTGCTCATTCGTATTTTCAATATACATTTTTAAGACCTTGTATTTTGGTTCTATCATGGTCGCTCAATTTCATACCATCCTAAAAATTGCTTAGGAGATCTTAGGAGAATATATTTGTGTCATGCTTCCACTATCCATGCAGGTAATAATACCCTTATCACAGGGCTTTGGGAATGATTTTTTGACAGGGGGTGCTAATGTGATTTTTAATTATTCAAAATTTTCAATCCAAAATTGAGGTTATTTTGATCCAGAAAATATTGACAATAAACAAAAAGAAAGAAAGAAGAGTTTCTTTTCAAAATATAGGTAATTGTTACATTTCTCCATTTTATCACAATATCTTCCAGAAGTCCCGGGGGTGCTTCCTATGTAGATTACAGCATCCCCAAGGAAATTTACCCCCACCCCACGCTTCCCAGGGTCATGCTTTATCATGTTTTTTGAACTAAAGCAGCTACCCTGGATACATTATTTATATTATCTATCATTCTTATTCATTTATTTATTTTTAGGGGATATCGAAGCTGTATGCGGCCTGTGTAAACACACCCGTACTAAATTATTAAAATACTAAAATTATTACATTGATAATAAAAAATTATCCAAGTCCGTGATAGCTCATTTCAAGTGAAAAATTAACGAAAAAATTATGATTTTTTTTTGCTTCTGATAAGAATTTGGTCAGTTTATCATTTATTTTTGGATGGAAGCGTTTGGATGGAAATCTGGGATATCAATGACACAGACGATGGACCCATCTATAACCACATTATCCCACGTTAAATCCAAATGGGCCATCAAAATATGGTTCTACCGATATTAATAAAGGTATGGATTAACAATTGCTGAAATACACCGAGGTTCGATTTTGGAATGACCACGTACTTGCATTAATTTGTTTTTCTTGTATTTTATGCAGTGAAACTTAAAGAGAAATGCCTGTAGTTGCAGTAAACACTGATTTCATGAGAAAGTCTGTAAATCCAGGCTTAATTGTCAGTATATCATCGAGGATCTAGATCTGGTATAGTTACATAAACTGAACTTTGTGAAATCTTGAAATCTACGCTGAAAAATGTTCACACTGAAAATCACCAACACAGATAGGAACACGTGGGACAGTGTATTATTATTGCTGGAATAAAGACCCGACGGAAGTGACCGAATCCGCGCTTATTTTGCTTATTTCTCAGCAATTACAGTTTCTCCCAGAATCCTTTGGCACATATTTTTTATTCAAACAAACAGACACTTGGGTGGTCATTATATTAGATTCTGTAAAAAGTCATTTTGAGATCGTTAGTAAAACTGGAATTTATCTTTAAATTTGAAATCACCCAGTTTCATACACTTGTCCCACACGCAGCCTTTTGTGTTGTTTCATCAGACAGTAGGCCTATTTTACCAATACTGGAATTTATCTTTAATCATTAAAAAGGAGCATGAAAACATTGTAAGAGCCATGTTAGATGTTCGGTTAGTTTTTAAGAATATTCCATAGTCTCTTCATTTGTATATCGTATTACAAACAGCTGTTAAAAGCATGTAGGTCTGTAGTATTTAGTTTCTAGTCTGTTCTATAATTTCTGTAAAATTCTCACATCCTAAATCCATTCATTCTTTCATTTATTCATTCATTCATTCATTTGGTAATACACAAAAGAGACTCTTTCTAACCACAATATATGGATATAGCTTGCCCGACGACTAGATTTCAAAGAACGGGGGCAAAGCGGGGAGGAAAAACAAATAGTAGGCAGTTAATTGAATTGGTAACATAAAAAGCGTTACGCATGTATATAAATATTATTATTATAGCGTCGATCATGTATCAAAAATTTTATCTAAATCTTATAAGTAAAATATTTAGTTTTACTATAACTTATTTGTTTGAATTTGAATTACCATTAGCACTGAATTGAATCCTTAAAGCTAGATTAGAAATGGATCATATTTGGCAAATACTCTTTATATAAATCTTCTTCCCCAATAATAATGTCGATCTAGATTAGGATACCAATCTTGTCGAACTGGACTTTTGAACTGTAAAGCACATGACATTCAAAATACTGAAATGAAACTGAATCAATTTTGTTAATGTTTCTAGGTGATTGACAGTGGCTATCGAGGCCTTAAAGTAACGAATCTAAATTAACAATGCCCAGTGGCCTTTCTTTCTGAAAATATAAAAACCATAAGCATACCTCCACAATTATGTTAGGGATGGTAAAATACTAGTAATTTTTTTGGGGGGGTCTGTTTTGAATTCATAAATATTACCTCTACTAGCTTTAAATTACTATTGACATGTAAAGAATCACAAATTTAACGATTTTGTAACCAATAATTTGTGGCTGATACTATCGTCAACGTATCCATCTTTTGCATTCTCACTCCTCCATCGTACATGTCTTTTCCATAATCTATCTGGCACAGATGCCCAGGCAGCTGCTGTAGCCCCACCAGCTCTTAGAGAATGCAAACCCAAGTTTGCTTGGCCACAAACTTCCCTCATCCTTTCTACCACCGTTTCCCGAGCTCTAGTGTAACTGATTTTCTTATTTTTCTTCACAAGAGATCTCTTCCCTTTATTACAATATCCAGCCTTGAACAGATAATGATCAGAACATTCCGCAATACCAGCTTAATCAATGTATTTTCTTAGAACCTCGATAGGACAAGCACTAGAATTCACTCTACTAATAAAAACCTCATTACCTCTTCTATACTGATCGGTTTTTACTCTTATGAATATTTACAGAAACGAAAGATTCGTTGAAAACAATATCTGAAACCTTAAGTGACTGCACCTCGTCAAATCTAAGAAATCCAGTATAGCTGATTACGATGAAAGCAAGATCCCTCCAAACTAAAACATCTGACGAATCTTCGTACTTGTCGCATAACTCGACTATCTGATCTGTTGTTACGATGTCCTTCTTGATTACTGGTCTCGAGTTCAGCCTTTTAGCACTTTCTAGAAGGTTTTTAACAAATGCATTGTCAGTAGGATCAGACATACCCGAAATGCCATGGGCCCATTTGATGCTGTAAAGTGCTGATTGGATAACGCTAACAGATGAACCTTTATCTATGAGACTGGAGATAAGGCTACATGAATGGGCTCCGCTGGTATGGCCTTACCCCCTTCTGAAGAAATAAAACTGCTCCATTTTTTGAATGCTGCCATGTATTTTGAAGACGTACCTTCGCTCCTCGATCCGATAAGTTGGCTTGCCATAACGCCCATCAGCTTCTCAAGATTCGGAGATTTCACGCCGGTATCATGCAGCAAACCAGAGATAGTCTCCTTGAGATTTAGACCTGTATTCGTGTAAAAGAAAAAAACTTGCGTCTGATCTAGAATCGTACCTTAAAAGCAATTAGATTAAAATTACTCTTAGCATTTCCGAAAATACAATTTATGCCTTTGCCTTTGGTAACTGAATTTGAAGAGATAATCTCGTAATCTTTTATAAAGACTCGAAATCTTTCACCATCCCAAATCTTTGGCCAAAAACAAGCCGACTTCCAGAAAGGCACTACAAGCGTGCCACTTGCCTTTTCTCGCACTATTTTATCCATGGTTTGAGCGATCAAACGAGGTGGTGGAACCCACCAATTTAATGCACCATCCCAGTTTTGCGAGAATGCATCTATACCACTTGTTCCAATGCACCAAGCTCTAGAATTAAACGTTTCACATTTAGTATTATAATTGCTAGCGAACCTATCCCACACGTGGGGTCCCCATCTCTCGTCCAAACTATAGAAAACTTCCCAACTGATATGCCAATCATCGCTATCCGTGACCCGACTGAGTCTGTCTGCTTTGTGATTTTCTTTTCTGGGTATCCACATCGGATATATCTTCATATTCTTTTCTTCTCGAATGCTCTCTATTATCATCGCTTTCCTCTGAAGCTCAGGGTTTCCACTCCCTGCTTTCACAATTTTCACAGCATTCTTATTATCTGTATACCATCGTACATTGAGCCCTTCTACGTAACATTTCAATGTCATGGCCATTCTCACAAAGGCCTCGCGCTCCCTCCAAGTCGAGCTCTGAATCTTCTCTGATTCTGACCACGTTCCCACCACTCCCATATCGTAACCATCTACATATCCACCATAACCAAAATCGGATGCGTCTGTGAATACAGAGAAATGGCAATTTAAAGCTGACTGCATGGGCGCAATGTTTAAGCGATCTATATTATCCTGTGATTCGCACAGACGCATTCCAACTTGCTCTTGTATTAATACAGTGAAAACAATTCCTAGTTTTCAGTTGCGCTAAGGGACCCATAACTGTGTGCATTGACGCAATCATTCCCGTTACGCGGGCTAGAAATCTAACCGATACGACCGGATTCAAATTGACTTTGACTATAAAATGTGATATTGAAGTTTTAAGTTCTTCAACTCGTTTAGCCGTTATGCTAACCTGAAAACTATGTAAGTCCCAGTCTAAGCCCAACCATTTGGCCCGTGGTTTTGGCTCCCAATCACACTTCTCGTTTGCCAACAAGAAACCTAATTTTCTTAAGTCCAATTGCACATTCACACTAAATGACTTTGCGCCTTCCAAACTATCAAGACCTGCTATTCCATCATCTAGAAACATTATCGCTTTATGCCCTTGGTTTCGCCAATGAGATACTACTGGCCTCATTATCTTTGAGAATACATAACCCGCGGTCGACAAACCGAATGGCAGTATATTAAAGACGAAATATCCTCTAATCCCGTTGAAGTTCCATGCAAAGCCCAAATATTCTTTATGATCATCATGTATTTCGATATGGTGATACGCTGATTTTAAATCGTAGGTAAAAACAAAATCCCCCTTTTCGAAAACATCACAAGCAGCCTTGGCGTCCTCGTACTTAAATTTCTGCTTGAAAAGATGCGGATTCACGTGCCTACAATCAAGAACCATTCTTAATTTTGCCTTGTTATTGGACACTGTTAGAGGATTGACCACTTTTGGTTTCTTTTTCAACTCACTTACACACCCTTTTTTTATTAGCTTTCCGATTTCTTCCTCCACAAAAGATGAGTTTTCGACTGCCGATCGATTATTTCTTATATCTGCATCGTCAGGCAATGTCATGAAAGGTAATACATACCCCTTATCTAAAAAAGATAGTATTTCAGAATTTGCGCCTATTTCTTTCCAATAATCCCTGCCTTTTTCAACCTTCCCACTGGGGATAAAATTTTACACCCATCATTCTCAGTATTATCACACCCATGTATACTCTCTTCCCTGTTAGTCTGATTACATAAATGAGAATTATCACTTAGCTTGTTATATTGACTTGACACAGGACTGGCGTAACTTGATCCGACTTCCTTGCATTCTGCCCTCCAATGACCAGGTTTGCCGCACGAGAAACATGCCCCGGGTTTCTTCGCCGAAAATGGCGAGGCGTTGACGACGAAGGCAGATCCTGAAGAAGAAGTGCTGTTCTGCTGATTAGCCCCAAAATATGGACGATAAGGAGAGAATCGGGACACTCTCTTCTTCTGCAAAAGCTTTCCCGCCTTTTTCTTTCTTTGGGCCTTAGATTCCGCTCTCATGATCCGCTTTTCGTCATCCGAATCGTCGGCCAAGTCGTTCCTCACGTATTCGTCTACCGTAGTCCATCCTCCTTCAGAACTGTCCGCAAGCTTGATTATCTTTTGTCTGTACTCAATTAACTCCATACCTTCAGATAGTTTTGATCTTGCTTCTCCTTTAGCTCCGTCATGTTCTTCACTCAGTAGGACATCAGCTTGCTTGATTTTACTCAGAACCATCGAATTTAGTTTATATTGTTCCTCGTTACCCCTGCGTCGGAACTTGAATTCGTCCTTGCTTACTTCCTCTATTTTAGCTATTTTTATGTCGCTGAGATCACGCTGGTTTTCGTTTATCTTCTGTTGAAAACTGCCCAGCTTTGAAGATATTAGCTTATCAAGCTCGTTTAAGAGTCCAGTCTGGCTTTCTTTGATTTTTATTTCGACGAAATTTGCAACTGCGGACGGCTCCATAATCTCGTGTTGTCGTAACGAAGAGAACAAGCTAGAATGATACACCCAACGTATCCTTACCGCGCGTTATCCATTCTTTCCGCGCTCCAGTGCACCAATGCACTTGTAATTACATTCCATGGAGGCTTCGAACCCCATTGACTATGCATTCCTGCAAGGTTTACGAACATTAACGAAACAAACAACATTTACCTGCTATACAACCGTAACGCAGGTAAATAATATTCTCCTTACTTTGAAATCATGTAATACGTAGAAATAAGATTGTCAAAAAGCTCTTTGTGGAAGTCTTGTTGGCTGAGCAAATTCTTTTCAAATGAAAAGTAGTTTTCTGTTTATTCATAAACCATATAAATGTCTTTGCAGGTACCCATCTATCGGACAATACTTGAGAAGTTAATGCTCAACGATCTTCAGCAAAATGACGTCAAGGTTGCTCCTGGAAGTAGAGCGCCACTTTCGGTACCACAAAAAAGACTAGCAATCAACTCACAGGGACCTGGTTCTCTCTACCGTAAACTCAAAGAAAAACGAGAAAGGCATCTTCTTCTGTCGCGTCGTCATTCACAATTGCAACTTCCCGGTCTTGGGGATTCGCATAGCAGTGAAGCAGTCATGTCATCGAGATCCTCGACACGCAGAGGTGATCGGGGCCGGTCCGCTAAATATATATCTCACAAACAAACGGACTCTGGTGCATTGCCAAGCCTCTCTGTAGGACATAATCATCATGGTAGACACACGGTGGTAAACATCACTGGTCAAGGGAAAGAGAACTCTAAGACTGTCGAAGAAAATGACAGTAATAGTAGGATTAAGTGGATCTTAACCGATGATGGATCCAAAGATAACATGGATAAAGACGGTTCCTCAAGGTTAGGTTCTAGGTCCAATCTTACAATGACAGGATCGAGTCGGAAGTCGCCTGGAAGAGAGAGTGTAAAGTTACCTGCATTGGAACATGGTAAAGTAGGAACAGAGAGTGACAGAAATGTGTTTGATACAGAGCAGATCCATAATGCAAAAGAGACAACAACTTCTTCTCAACAAAGCGTAGAACAAGAGTCAGAACTAGCTTGGGATAATGCTTCTTCTCGTATACCACAATCTGACATAGATAATAACGAAAAGGAACGCAATTATCATTCAGAACTGTCTGACAACGAGAACGCAAGGGATGTATTCGAGGAGAGTGGATTTGAAAGTACTGACATTGACCATATCGGTGACGTCACGGAGGAAGGCGCTGTTCAGTTGAGGGATGATGTCAGAACTTCTTCACCAAAGACCAAAAGGTGTTCGAGTACCCGTATGTCTTCAGATTCCTGCAGCGCTCTTGACCAAGAGGAGTTACTTCAAATTGCATATGAAACCTATGTTTCAGTGAGCAGCGAAATAAAAAAGTTTCTTGTTAAGGTAAAGAAATAAATCATGTTATGCCACAATGTTAACCCACAGTAACTTTAAATAATTTGTCTGTATGTTTAATGTTCTTAATATATTTTGATAACCATATATGAAGAACATTACGTTGGTGAGAAAATGTCAACTTGGTGAGAAAATTTCAACTTGGGTCAATAGGTATTATTCGTATGTTTTAGTAACGTGATAGGGTTTGCATTCAATATCGTCTACCAGGCAGGTTTGCCTTTTATAAGGCGATTTTAATATTGTTTAGAATGATGATGGTGTACGTTCAAAGCCATTTTTTTCAGATTGATCAACTTGTTTCCAAACTGTTTCAAACTGTATTTTGTCAAGATGTAAACATGTAAGGTCACGTCAAGACGCGCCGAAGACTTCCAAGAGAGCTCTTATTTTCTTATCTTTTTACGAAGAAAGTAAACCACCGAAGTACATGAGATTACGACTATATTACCATTGAAGGAATTATTGTTCTACTGTGTTAAGATTATTTTTGGAATATTCAACGATTCAACAGATATTTGAGGATTCTTTTCTAGCTAGAAGAGTACACGCAAAGTATGCCCAATCTGCCACACCCAACCGGGACGCTTACGTACCCAATGGGCCGAAACCCTTCTTCATCCAAGCCCGTGACATCCCGGCTAACAACAACATGCCTACAGGTTAGGAATTCTATCATGCCTTGTCTAAGTCTGTTGCTAGTAACGCAATTTTGGGGATACAACGAATAGGATCGTTATGGAGAATCTACCTTGGTACGCAGGAAGACAGGGTTAAGCTCATCACCAGTGGTCTGCAAATGAGGCAAACAATTCTACCAGTGTACGATACGAACCCGTTCACGAAAATAAATAATGAGGAGCTAACTAGGGTAACGATCAAGGATATTCCCTTATCTGTAGGGGATGACCTCGTGAAATTATCCCTTGAAAAATTGAAATGTAACGTAAAGAGTCAAGTGATCAGACAGAAGTTACGAGTAAATGGGCAACTCGTTAACTGTTTGAATGGAGACCTTGTATGCTATATAGAGCCACCATCACAACCTCTGCCGAGAATGATCAACGTCGCAAATATATTTCGGGGCAGAGCTTTCCACGCCGGACAGCCTGAGCAAACAAAGAAATGTTCAAAATGCCTGGAAAACGGCCACCACTCATCGCATTGCGCAAATGATATCAAGTGTAGAATCTGCAAACAACCTGGGCATAAAAGCACTAGCTGTCACACCGTCGATGCTAACAACGAAGCTACATCAAACGATGCTCAGACCAACACAAGAGATCAACCACTCATCGACCACCTTTCAACACAACCAACCACTTCAAGCAATCATCAACACGTAAGCACATCAACAGAGCGCGCAACACAAAACGAAACGGATGAGCGGGAAATCCCCGGGACACCAGCGGTGATGACTCATCGTAGCGATGACGCAACTATTGTTCGACTGAAGATTACTCGCCAACCGATTCTGTCACAATTTCTACGTCCAAAATCAACGTCCCCATCAAGCTCCGACTACGCCACTGATGACTCCAGCACACTCTCGTCAGGTCAGAATACCCAGGAAGAACGGATAGCTTCTCCACAAAAATGCACACCCCAGCAGAAAGTTCAAAAGAGGAAATCGGAAAGAAAAAAAGTGACCAAATAAAGCAAAGTGAGTAAACTGAAACTCAGATCACCAAACACGGACATGGAAAAAAATATATTTCCTCGGTACGAGTGAACGAAAACAAAATATTTTTTTTTATCCCTCAATGTAAGAGGGATCAGAAATAAACTGAAACGAAGCAAAATTATGTCGTGGATAATTAAACAGAAAACAGATGTAATAATGTTACAAGAAACTTTTTTGACTTTTGAAATGGAATCAATAGTGAGTCGAGAATTAGATTACCAATGTTTCTTCAACCATGGCACAAACCACTCTAAAGGTGTGGCTATTTTTGTGCGTAAATGTTATTTTGAACAGATCGAAAGGTTTTTACACCTTGATGGTCGTGTTCTTGCGATAAGATTGAAAGATGATAAAAACTCTTATCTTGTTATAAATGTCTACTCACCAACAAAAACTAATGAAAAGGAAATATTTTATAGTAACTTAGCAAAATGGCTACGAAAAGTGATACAAGTTAACGATTCATTAGTGTTAGGCGGGGATTGGAACTGCGTTCAAAATGTCCAACTGGATACGCGAGGTGTGTCTTATGCTTATAAAGAAAATAATATGTTTAAGAAACTAATTAAAAATTTCCAGCTGATTGATGTTTGGAAGAAAATGTTTCCTTTCAAAAGCAATTCACCTGGCGTCAATTGTCATTAAATATATTTTCCAGTCGTGTTTATTGGCTGTTAATAGATTCTTTATGGTGCTGTGTGCAAACGGTTGAAATTAAACCTGCTCCAAATTGTGATCATTGTGCAATTACTTTAAAATTGACAACTAATAGTCCTAGAAAAGGATGTGGCTTATGGAAAATGAATAATTCGTTATTAAAAGACGATTATTATACGAAAAATGTGAAAAGTTTGATTAAAAAATTTATATTGGAAAATGTAATTATGAATCCTCAAATGAAATGGGATAGGTGTAAAATAAAAATTAAAGAATACACAATCAAGTATTCGAAACAAAAACAGAAAGAAAATAATGAAACTTTTAAAAAATTACAATCTGAATTCGATTTAATGAGTTATAAGACTGATGAAAACCCATCTAATGAAAATATAGCTGAATTAGAACGAACAAAAATTCAACTAGACCAATGGTTAACATTTGAATGCAAGAAGCTTTCATCAGATCCAGACAAAAGTGGATGGAGCATGGTGAAAAGTCAACCAAATATTTTTTTGAAAGTGAAAAGAGAAACGGAAAGAGAAAAGAAATTAATTCTATCAAAAAGAATGGAAGGGTTATTACAAACCAGGAATCTGTTCTTGGAGAAATATTTCAATATTATAAACGTTTGTACTCTAAAACAATCAATGAAGTTGAATCGTCTGATATTGATGACTATTTAGATTCAACTATATTACCTACGTTAACAGAACAAGAAGCATTGTCATGCGAAGGTATACTTACTGAAGAAGAATGTCGTAATGCTTTATTTCCTATGAAAAACAATAAGTCGCCAGGTAGTGACGGTTTATCTGTTGAATTTTTAAAGTATTTTTGGGACGATGTTAAATCCCCTATAATAGATAGTGTTAATGAAGGTTTTATTAAAAAACAGTTATCAGAAACTCAGAAATTAGCTATTATAACTTTGCTTTACAAGAAAGGTGATAAACAATGTCTAGATAACTGGAGACCAATATCATTGCTCAACACTGATTATAAGATTGCAGCAAAAGTATTGTGTACAAGATTAAGAGGTGTTATAGATAAATTGATTTCTTTTGATCAATCAGGTTATTTAAAACAGCGTTCTTCTATGCAAAATCTACGTTTGGTTAAAGATATTATTAAATATTGTGAATATAATAATCACCCAGGCATTTTTCTTTTTCTTGATTTTCGGAAAGCTTTCGATACGGTTACCCATCAGTTCTTATTTCAAATATTATACAAACTTAAATTCAAAGATTCTTTTATTACATGGATTAAGGTCCTCTACGCAAATGTTGGAGGGAGTGTCATGAATAATGGTTGGATTTTGAAAAAACTTGAAATAAAAAGAGGAATTAGACTGGGTTGCCCTCTGTCGGCTCTATTGTTTATTCTTGTGGTTGAAATTATGGCATTAAAGATAAGGCAGAATATTGATATCAGTGGTATTACTGTAGTATCTACTGAAACTGGTATTTCAAAAGAATTTAAGATATCACAACTTGCAGATGACACTGTTCTCTTTTTAAACAACATTCAATCTGCCAACTTATGTCTTGGAGAAGTAAAACGTTTTGGTTTCTTTGCTGGGCAAAGCCTAAATGTGATGAAAACAAATGCTGTCACTATGCAACAACAACACGCATTCATTGAAGGTATTAAATGGAATGATGAACCTGTCAAGTACTTAGGAATGTATCTAACAAGTGATAAAAAAGAGTCTGAACGACTGAATTGGTTTATGAAACTTCAAAAAGTTAAATCAATTTTAAATTTTTGGAAAATGAGAAATTTAACTTACTATGGTAAAGTTTTGATTCTTAAATCATTAGTAATTTCTCAATTTGTTTATGTTGCCTCTGTGTTACCCATCCCCCAGAAGCTAATTGTTGATCTCAATAAAGTGATGTATAATTTTTTATGGAATTGAAAACGAGAAAAAGTCAAGAGAGCAGTCTTGATTAATGATATTATAAGAGGAGGACTGCGAATGATAGATCTGAAATCTAAATTCCAATCCTTACATTTATCATGGTTGAGTAGATTCTTTGAAAATGATAATGATGTACCGTGGAAGTTTATGTTTAGATATTGGATTGAAAAAAATTGTCCTTTTTTATTAATTTTGAAAACAAATTGTTTCAGTAAAGATATGTTGAAGTTGTGCGTAAAACAAAAGGTACCCGACTTTTATATAGACTGTCTCATAACTTGGAGTGAACTTAAGTATATTCAGTTTCCAGATATTGTTAATGTTAAAAATCAAGTTTTGTGGTATAATACTAGTAGTAATATCACACATGATAGAAAACCCTTATTTTTTAAAAAAAGGTTTGAAAAAGGCATTATAACGATTAATGACATTGTAGAAAATGGACGATTTCTGCCAAGAGAACATATTTGTCGAGTGCTTGGCTTAAATTCTTTGTTAATTGACTTTATGTATTCGAAACTGAAAAATGCGATACCAAAAATTTGGATCGAAAGAATTCTAGACATAAATTATGCAGATAACGATGAAACAAATTCACAATGCGGAAGCGACGTATTCGAAATTAGAACGCTTGATTTTATTAGACTTCGATCAATGAAGTCTCGCAATTTTTATAGTTTATTGTGTGAATTTAAGAAAAGAGAACCGGCTGCTTTAACATTCTGGGAGGTTAAATTGAACCTTGCAATTGATTTTGACTGGAAAGACACATTGAAATTTAAGTTTAAGACGTTGAAGAACAATACAATAAAGCAACTCAACTTCAAAACTCTTCACAAGATTTTGCCGTTTAGATACAACTTGTGGAGGTGGAAAATTGTAACAGACAACTTATTTTTTTTCTGTAAAACAACATAATCTTTTGTTCATATTGTTTTAGAGTGCCCAAGCGTAAAGCTTTTCTGGAAACGTATTGTGGATTTGATTGATTTAATGTTTAAAGAAAAAATTATATTAAACGAAAAATTATTAATAGTTGTTTTTGATTTCACACATGAAAAGGCAACAGATATAATACAGTCCTTGTGTATGCTCAATATGCAATCTATTTGATGTATATGATAAATTATTTTCAAGGTAAACCATACAACAGTTGTTCTATATGGCATGTGTTTAAATATGAAATTCTTTTAGACGACATCTCGGATGTTGTCTCTAAGACCCTGGATGGGCCTGGATGTTAATACATGTTAACTTGGCAATTGAATGAATAAAAAACCTCTGACACGAGGAAAAGAAAAAAAAGTAAACATTCCTTTTGCAATTGTTTCTAAGGGCGGCGCCCGAATATTTTAAAGGGTGGTAAGACAACCCACAGATGATGTCATTTTTTATCAAATGAATTCTCCTTAGGCCTATATAAGTTCTAGGCTTCTTCATACCGCTTTTCTATTTTCACTCAAGGTGGCTGAAATACCCCCATTTAAAAGAAGTTCCTGATTTTTTCCCCTCATTATAAGTTTTGACATGAATATTTTTTTTCAGGTCATTGCGGATGCCAAGAGATATGAAAGTAGTCACCCAGCAGGTGTAGTATCTCGACTAAGGCCTATTAATTCAAAGCTGCCACGATTTTTAGATGAACAACGAGAAGGTATCGATAGAGATGACACGTCAGTATTACCAGCTAGATACCATAGAGGCATTCAGTCCTCTTCAAGTCAACGGAGGAGTTCAAAGGAACGGCAGAAGCGATATCACGAATCAACAACAAAGAGTATCAGAGGACAAGGGAGACAACGATCAAAGAGTGAAGGTGATACGGAGCTGAGGTATAAATACAGTTTATAGATTCCTTCATTTTAAAGGACAAGTCCACCCCAACAAAAACTTGATTTGAATAAAAAGAGAAAAATTCAACAAGCACAGCACTGAAAGTTACATCAAAATCGGATGTAAAATAAGAAAGTTATGGCATTTTAAAATTTCGCTTATTTTCAACAAAACAGTTATATGAACGAGCCAGTTACATCCAAATGAGAGAGTTGATGACATCACTCACTCACTATTTCTTTTGTATTTTATTATATGAAATATGAAATATTTTGATTTTCTCGTCATCGTCGTGTTAACTGAAGTTTCATTCCTCCCTAAACATGCTAAACACGTGGAATTCCATTATTTTAACATTTTGTGCTTCAGGCAAAGAGATCCTAATTGTCAAATTCGTAAAAATTGAAATATTGTATAATTCAAACAATAAATAACAAAAGAAATAGTGAGTGAGTGACATCATCAACTCTTGCAAATGGGTGTAACTGGCTCGTTCATATAACTATTTTGTCGAAAATAAGCGAAACTTTGAAATGTCATAACTTTCTTATTTTACATCCGATTTTGATGACATTTTCAGCATTGTGCTTGTCTGATTTTTCTCTATTGAATCAAATCAACATTTTTCTGAGGTGGACTTGACCTTTAAAGTATGAAACAAATGTTTGCGGCGGGAACGCTATCCAGCATTTTATGGAAGTCTATCAGCTTATATTCTGTGTGCGGCAATCCTAAGTAGTCAAGATGTATAAAAATGGACCTTCTTGTCTTTCGCCTCTTGAATTGCAACGTCTCACACTTTATAACCTCGTTAAGTGTTTGTTTCTTCTTTGCCGTTATCTTATATTCTTTAATTTATTGTAATCTCTTTTCCCTCTTTTGCGGCATCTTCGATTGCGTATTTTGGTAGATCTACCTTTCCTTGATCCTTTTTCTATTCAGTGCTCTTACTATTTCAGTGTTAAATTGGTTTGTATTTAAAAAAAATAATTCAATTGCTTTCATATAATGTACTCCGAGTCTGGTACTGATTTTGAAGCTATTAATTTCTTGCAGATCATCGGAACTCACTAAGCTTCCTTCTATCAAACAAAAAAGTTTTACATCACCCAAGACGTACTACGAGATAACTAAAGAGGAGCAAAAGGTCAGAGAAACAGCGCCCTCTGCGTTAGATCTTATATATCGTCAGTTTGGTGCAGTCAAAAAGGTAAGAACGATAATTCACCTCTTGCACACACATTTTGCAAACAGCACATACTACAATATTTTTTTCGCAATAAATTTCGTCGGTTGAATTGTTTTGTCAACATAATTTTATTTATTTATTTATTTATTTATTCATTTATTCATTGCAACCATGACAGTTGGATTATTGACAATTCAAAGAAGTACAATTAAATTCACAATTACATATCAAATAAATATTTAAAAACCAGTGAGAAATTTGTAACAATATACACTGTACATTAATACCAAAAACAAACAGGAAATAATCAGTATAAGAAGGAAAACGGAATATGAAGAATAAGCAAGGAATGAAAACAAGAATACAAAGCTGACAAAATTTTGTGAGTTTAGATAATGAGATAACTGTAAGCATGGGCAGCAATTGATGGAGGGCGGGGGGGGGTTCTCCTATTTGAAATTAGAAATTTACACATTATCCAATAAAGAGGGTCCCCTATCTCCAGGACCAAAATCGCTGCTCATGACTTTGGGTGACAGCTCAATACTATTATGATTTTAACATAGAAAAAAATAAAGACGATGTCAATATTTCCCTCGCACGAGGGTATTTTTTTAAGTAGTAAAAGAGGACAAAAAATAGAAGAACTAAGGATAGTTTGAAAAAGAGACATTTAGATATCTTTTAATTGATTTGACACAATGACGTAAAAATTAGGTCGAATCCCCCCACCCTCCCCATACCAAGGTGGCACACCCCCGGACTAACATACCCGTGATAAACGGATAATTCTTCGAAACATAGTAAAACACTGATCTAGAAATGTTTACATGTTTCGCATACGCCAGATTGTTATAATTATACCTATTTGAGGAACTGAAATAAGCAAGAAATGAATGGTCTAGCCTCATATAGTTTCTGAATCTACGTGGAATGGCCGTAATACCGTAATTAATGTAGACATAAATGGAATTTTTGACAATGTTCATAAATTTGTAAAAGTATAAAATTTGAAATTTTATATATTATATTTTAATTTTCATATCTAATGTAATCGTAAACTTGTTTATGTTTTCTTTCCACAGATGAAGGCCGGACGTCAATATAGTGAAGACGATTATAAGAAACTCAAAGACATGCTTAGAGCTCAACAAAAGCGATACATCAGATATCAGATAAACCTTTAAATAGAGTTTTATAAACCATGGCCCTGGGAAGCAAACTGAAAAAGCAAATAATTGGTTAGTCATACATATACATTCTGAATCTACATGACAATGGCCCTTTGAATGTCGTTTTAAAGGGATGCTCCGGGCCGAAAGTATTTATATCTAAATAAATGGAATAAAATTTAAAAAACAAAATGCTGAAAAATTCATCAAATCGGATCACAAATATCAATATTATTCAATTCTAAAGATTTGCATTATTCCGGTGAAACAATTCTAGGCATGTCTTCATGAATATTCATTAGTTGGCTGATTATGTCATATCCCCACTTTAATTTTTCGTATGTTATTACATTAAATCATTTCATTTCATTCGTTTATTTCCATTTTCAACAATTACAGTTTCTTCTGTACATGTTGACATATATAAATAATAAAACATATTTCTAATATTCCTGTACAGAAAATTACATTCAAGATTATTACAAATCAGGTTGGAAATGGAGGAAGCTGCTAAAAAGCGGAGCTTGTAGAGTGCAACCTCCTAATAAATATTCTTGCAGTTGTTTAGCATATAAAAAAATAAAATAACAACTTGAGCATAACCAGTTGAATTAAAAGGACAAATGGGAAATAAAAATAGAAAAGGAAATAAGAAAAAGAGAGATTACAGGTCTCCAGAATCCAGCCCCAGCACTCACAGACAGACCTCGCCGATGAACAGGGAAACGAAAGAAATGGAAAAGTGTACGTGACATGATAAACATGTTTGATTAAAAAAATACAAGAGTTTGAGCGAGGAAGAGTTAAATTAAATGGTTATCTTGAAGAAATTTTTTTAACTTATATTTGAAAGAATTAAGGCTAGGAGATTCTTTGATGTTACTATTAATAGTTCCCCAGAGTCTAGGGCCCTCAAAAGTAAAAATTGATTTTGCAAGGATGGTCCGGGGTAGTGGTAAATGAAATTCATCGGATTGACGTGTGGGATATTTGTGAAGGGTATTGTTTTTGTTAAATGAAGAATTAAATATGGGTGGTAACATATTATTGTTTAACTGATACATGAATTGACCTAAATTATATTGGTACAGTGTTTTTATTTTTAGAATGTGTCAGGAAAGAAATTTAATACAATTGTAATGTTTCAATTGAGTTCAAACATGTGCTTAGCATTTATTGTTTATGTTTGAATTGATGTTTCAATGTACATATGTTTCGGATTTTTCAAAGGCAAGCGTTGGAAACGTTTGGTACCCCCCCCCCCCTATAGTACAAAATCAGGTGGATGCCATATTTTGTTCAAGTGTTAAAAATATTTCGCACTGCAAAGCATCTTCATACAGGTGTCGTAAATAGTTAATACTGTGCTTTAGCATGGATGAATATAGGTATACAAATGGACAGGAAGTCCCTTGTTATTAAAAATGTGTTGCTTTATGTACTCATCTGTCATTGAAATTCTTTGAATTACTTAATAGAAATTCCACAGTTAGTCCTAGTAACGGTAGGGTATATTAGGAGGTTAATTTTAGTAATTCGAGGAGAACCACCTAAGCCAGAATAGACTACAGATGTTCGTGTAGGCAGTTTTAAGTTATAACTGAGGGACTACGTCGGTGACGAGATAACGACCCCAGCTGCCGCCGGTTCTCCACCGACATGATTGGTCAAAATTCATGTCATCATTGGGGGCTCGATCTCGTCCACTAATTCGTTGAAGCCACATCTCTCTTATCTGGGACCTACTCATCGAGGGGTAACAGTCTGCGGAGGCCGAGTTGAAGAGACATCGCAACCTGCGGAGGCCAGGAACTGGACCGACCACCAGGGCCGAGTAGGGCATGTCAGACCAGATAGGATGATGGGGGCTCACATCAACGATTACCGTTTAAGTTAAGTTATATTTTGTTATCCATTATCCATGTCCATGTATATTTTCATGTAAATCATTGTAAAAGAAATCAAAGGAAACCACAGAATGATTTAAGAGCTTTGATTAAATCTTTCATAACTGTAATCCTCAGTTTTTACGTATTCCTTATTTGGTGTCAAGCAGCAGTAGTTAAATAATTAAAATAAAGTCACTTCCCACGTGACAGAATGTTATTGTTTAAAAACAACTCATCTGTGTGAGATCTCCAGGACAAGTTGAAAATAACACGCAATGCCTTCTTTTGTAAAGCAATATTCTATCTTGGTAGGTTGAGTGTGTGATTCCCAAAACAATTGCTCCATAATTTAGATATGGTAAAATTGATGTTGAATAAAGCATTTTTAGGGCGGAAGTTAACTTTGTTAATAACACCAATATTGCGTGAAATTGTACGACAATATGCGATTTCCAAGATAATTTGTTGTCTATTATGAGGCCTAAAAATTTTGTTGTAGTAACAACTTCAATTTCTACATTGTCTAAATTGATATGAACTGGCAATTGTTCTAAAGAATTGCTAAAAAGCATGCATTTCGTTTTTTGAACATTAATTGACAATTTACTAGCCCTAATCCATTGTACCAATTTATCCAGTTCAGTGTTCAGTACATTAATTAAAATATCATTAATTAAACGATCATAATTGTTTCATTTTTTAGATAAATGTATATAAATGAAATCAGTAATCCGATTGTTTTAGTTTTTGGTTAAAACATTTAGAATAAACCTAATTTCATATAATAAAATACAAAAACAAGTGTGGATATGACATCATCAGCCTACCTAATGAATAGTCATGAAGACACGCTTAGAACGGTTTCACCGTAATAATGAAAATCTTTAGAATTCAATAACTTCATTATTTGTTATCAGATTTTGATCATATTTTCAGCATTCTGCTCTGTGAATTGTATAATCAGACTATAATGAGATATAAATATCTTTAGCCTTGAACTTCCCTTTAAGCACTGAAAATACTGATTATCCATTTGTTTAAATTCGTCAGGAAATTTATTGAATATCGACATAAATGGACTTTTTGAAAATGTTTATAATTTCTTTTAAGTCTTGAATATATTTTCATTTTGAAAAGCTTAGACATGTCGGTGATAATATATACATAATATATTCATGAACGTTTTCATGTGTTCATTCAGATGGGGGCCGGGTGTAAGTACAGTGAAGACTGTTTTAAGAAACTTACGATCATGAGAAAATCAAGAATATTCTTAGAACTCAGCAAAGACCCAATTACATTGTGCGATTTGCCGTGTATCGATTGTATTCTTATAGAAATAAATCACACGAATCTTACATGTACTGATGTAAGTATCTATTTTGACTTATCAATTACACCTGATTCAGATAACTCCTGCGACAATTTCTCTTGGCTTTATTTTGTCTTAGGTTTAGTGTTGCAATGTGTTTTATGTTAGGTTTAGACTAAGGTTTATGATAGGGTACAGTGTTATATCCAGGGTTTAAGTTGGTAATTCCATTAGTGTGTAATATTCACAGCGGAGTAATTATCGTCGGAGTAAATGTCATGGAACCGGTCAAAATAATCAGTTGGTGAACATGTATCCGACCGATTAAATTGATCAGTATCGAGCAACGTACTCTATTGTTTCTTCAAAAATATCTTTCCATTTCAAATACCAATTCGATCAGCAAGATAAAATATTAACGCAACGAAAACTCAGAAGAGCATATCCAGCATATCCAGTCACGACACTACGTGTTTCTTTGTCAATCATATCGTACTTTAAGATTTATGAAGTCAAGATATGAAGAGTTTACATGCAAAAAATGGACTAAACCCACTTTTGCTCATTTTTCAGAAATCAAATCTATTGCAAACTTCCTTTCCAGCGGCAAGTGAGGGCGATATCCAAGAACTTCAAATTAGAGCATCGCTTCCAGATTTCCAGGGTAGGTGATGCACCTTCAAGAAGCTAGCGAGGTCTATTTGGTCTGTCTTTTTGAAGACAACGTTTTTATTTAACAAAAAAAAATGTTTCCATTCAGGCGGCCCTACGTTAAAGAGTCATCACAAAAGGTATCAAAAATGACAACGAATTCTCCTACATATATTCAATTTGATACGAGCTTTTGATATTTACTATAACTATTAAATATTTTTTTATTTCAAGTTATTGCTCTATCAGGCAAATTTTCTACATGTTACTACGTAAGGAAAGAGAGAAGTGCCATCATATTTACGTTAATTCTTGTATTCATTTGTTAACCGTCGGGACTTTTCATGTAAAACATCGGACTCAATTCAATAAAATCTTATAAAATATATTGCACTTTCATGATCTTTTTAACTGTAATTTTTGTTACCTAAGATTCTTAAACATCGTAGAAGAACTTCCAATCTATGGAAACATAGATTCATGAAGAAGAAAAAGACGATTCAGTCCCTTTCGCATGAAAACGGAAATTTCATTGCCAATTTTAATGGAATTCTTGCCCGGGGGGGCACTCAGTATATAATGCATAGTGGGTATGTGCCGCGGAGGGGACCCCCATTTTTACACTCAAATTTTCGTTCCAAGGCATAGCATTTTTGTCTTATTGAGAAAAAGAACAGAGAAAGCCGCTCCAAGGCATAGCATTTTCTTCTTATCGTGAAAAGTGAAGAAAGAAATCCGCTCCAAAGCTTCGCATATTTTCCGTTACGCCGTTCCGGTCGCATTGCAATTTTGGTGAAAAGCGGCCGCTGAGCGATGTCCGACCATTGCCTATGTGCTAGCGCACCCGGCGCCCGTGCCGCCGTGCTAGCTGTATGCACGTATGCCCGTTCCATGGGGATGCAATTGCGCATTCATCTGCAGGCGACTCGTTCCAAGGACCCCCGTTTTCACAAACATTTGTAGTTCCGAAGCCCGTTCCGAGGACCCTCCTTTTTACAATTAGCCCGCTCCGAGGCCCCCGTTTTTTGTCTCGCCCGCGGCACACCCCCACCACTTTTTTGGTCGAGTGCCCCCCCCCCCCCGGGAATTCTTGAAGCTTTTTGGTATTTAGACTTCGATGTATCAGATGCATATCGTACATGTCTATATAAAACACCCCGCACATGACACCTTTACTTTCCTTTGAGTTGTCAATAAAAGTGTCATAATCACAAGCGAGCCTGTATTGTGTCGTCTTGATATTGTCTTTTCTACCCCCTTCTTGTCTGATAGCAATTACATTTTCATAATAGGCTACATGTAGTTCAACCCGTAGAAGCTTTGTGGTATTTATTTGTCACAACAACTAACATATTCACACTAGTAGCATTAATAATTTACACCATTGCATAAAGAAATATGAAAATATGCACTTACTTTCAATATACCAAATTCCTTCCACCATAAATCAGATACAGCAACCTTTGCAGTTATAAAATGGTTGTTTGAAATGTAGAAGAAATTCAGCGAGAGGTTTAAAGGAAAAGAAAGTAGAAATAAAGTTTAAATTTCGGGAGTCACTCAAAGAGTTTCCCTTTAAAATTAGCTAGTGTAATAACTTTTGCATTTTTAATACCAATTTTTTTTAGTAATTACTTCTCTCGATTCCAATCCCGCCCGATTTGCACACACCCACACATCTCTCTCCACTCTAGTAACATTCCCCCTTCTACATCTCTGTCCTCCATCTACATCTATCTCTCTCTTTTGGACTCCCCTTCTTTTCTCACACCCACCCTCACATCCACTCACACACACACACCTCTCCACTCTAGTCATTCTTCTTTCACTTATTCACACTCTCTCTCTTTCTCTCATTTTTCGCCATATAAACTGTGATATGAATGATCATAACAGTGCACCTCTCTCTCTATCTCTCTCTCTCTGTATCATCATTAACCAATAGTAGTTTCTTTTAACTTAATGAATTAAATGAATCGTACGATCAATCACTTGAGGTTGCAGTATGTTGTTCGGAAATTGATTGGTTTCATATACATATACCATACATAATAGATACCTCAGACAAAAAAAAGCCGATCAGTGTAGTTTTATTTTTCACAAACGTTCAAAAGATTTCAGATATCATGGAACAAAGCAAACGATATTTATGTACATGTATGGCTGCATTCAGCCATAAACATGATAAAGAAGTGATTTAACAACCGAGTCCAATGTACAACATCTACGATCAGTGGCCCGCTAACACAAATTTACGATCAATTATTGTTCCTTGTAAGTATTGATTCTGGTTGGTTCATTGTGATTATTATGAACAATTATGTACATTCAACCATGATCTTGATTTGCCATTGCCACTTACGATTGATCGCATATATTTTTGTGAAATGATGACCGATTTGGTTCCCAAATCCCGGAGGGGCCACTTACATTGATGAGTGGATACCATGCGCGACCAAAAAAACACGTAAAAAGGATGTCTTTTTCACGATAGGGCACGTTACGTACGTAACGTGATAAGGGTGTCAAAAATACAAAAATAATGAAAAAAGGGTATCTATTTCGCTAGGAAAATTATGTGTTTAGGGTCGAATTTGCGGGGATGATAAAACAAAATTAAATTGTTTTATAAAGGATGTCGTTTTTGCCCCAACACTTCGTGTTCAGAGTCTGATTTGCGCGAGGTGTAGAAGGTGGGGTCGTATAAGGTAAAGCCGACGACCGAAGGACCCGTAACAATAAAACATTCCTGTTCTTGTTTGGGGGTTCATTTCAGAAATATTTGCCAAGAGTATCGTTTTGTTCCCAATACTTGTTAAGGGTAGGGTTTCACACGCCAATACGTGTTAAGGGGTGCATTTTCAGAATATGGAAATTACGTGTTTAGGGTGCTTTTCGAGACCCCATGGTCGCGCATGGTATCCACTCGTGAATGGAAGTGCCCCCCCCCCCCCGGGTTCCAAATACAATACTCGTGCTCAAAGTGTGTGAACAATTGCTCCCAATAAGCAAAGATACTACAAGGGGAAGATCGGACAGTACATAGACCGCGTAATGAAACGCTTGGGAAGAGCGCCCCACAGCGTTGAGTAAGTAACGACCTTTTTTTTATCTTTGCGTATCGCGAGATAGTTGTGTACAAAACATATGAGAGAAATGGTGAAGGGTTGAAGGGATAGACTATTTTTACATTTCAAAAAAAAAAATTTCTTCCAATTTTTCCCCCTTATATTTGAGATGAGTATATTTCAGATGTTTC
Source organism: Lytechinus variegatus (assembly GCF_018143015.1). NCBI lineage: Eukaryota > Metazoa > Echinodermata > Echinoidea > Temnopleuroida > Toxopneustidae > Lytechinus > Lytechinus variegatus. The sequence continues at coordinate 47,256,722 of NC_054745.1, forward strand.
TTGGTAAGAAAATATGGAAACATGTTCACGAGCCACTCTCTCATTTCCCCCATATGTTTTTTACACAGTCGCGTGCCGATATGCGAAGGTTTACTTACTCAACGCTGTTGGGCGCCCTTCCCACAAGCATTTATCGAGCGTTTCAAAAAATCGCCGAAGTGTCTGATCTTCCCCTTGTAGTATCTTTGCAATAAGCCAGTTCGTTGTTCCTTTCTGCGCATGATAAAAAAATAATAATAATAAAAAATAAAATAATAAAATAATAAAAAACGCGCCTCGGAATAGAATATTTCTAGATAGATGGCGCTATATAAATGCTTATTATTATTATTATGATCAAAAGATTCTGCCCATGATCAGAGGAAGGTCATTTGTGCTAAAATAACATGGTGGTTTAAAATCTAATGGGATAAGCACCAACTTTGATGTCTTGATTATTCATTTATTATTTTGAATTGTGATTTTCATTTACCTCCAAAAACAAGAACAATGCGTCCACGAACGACTGGGTATTTCACAGTTTGCCAAGTACATTGTGCAACATGCTATGATATGCATTCAAAGTAGGAATGCAACAAACTCATTCATTAAGTGTTCATCGGTCTGCTATTCTAGTCACCTGGTCTATTCAATTTCTTCATCCTGCTATGTAAGGCATGCTAACGTAATATCTTGCTTTGAAATCTGCCTATCATAATGAAAGAAATGAAAGGTCATGCATGTATGACCAAAATTGTCCCTGAAGTAACTACGAACTGGTCTATTATTGTTCGAAATCAGCTTGCTCAAAAATACACATTGACAAAACAAAGGCAACAGACTTGATATAAAGCCAACCATTTCCAAAGGCAATAGATTACGCGCAACCGAATTAAAGTGAGAAAGAAAATAAAAGAAGTTATTAAAGTCAAAATTCTTTTGAAGCCATGTAGGTTCTCCGAAAGGCTAGAAATAAATGACAAATTTATCATTAAATGTTAGGTGGAAAGACATTAAATAAAACAATTTTTCATAGTTTGTAGCTTAAATGGCCAGCTACTAAAAACTTGCCTCATAGATAAACTGAAATGAATTTTCTAATTTTTTTAATTTACGATTCATAACGATTAAATATACAGTGGTGCTTACAAGTGAGTGAATCCCATCAGAAAGTACAATGGTGCACATGGATTGTTAACCAAACTATATTGAACGTTATATTTTGTCACCTGACTGCACAATAAAATATCTAAAAGATGGTAGAATTTGACAACTTTCAAATATATGTTCATTTTCTGGTGGATTCACAAACATTATAGCACCACTGTACTTCCTTTTATCAGATAATATATCGTATTAAGGAATAGTAATATTTACATCATGCGCTTTTCTTAAGAATGATACATTATAGGCTTCACATAAAACGTTGGACATAACATTAACACATTATATAATCATTTGATATATTTTATCAAAATTACATTGATAATTCTTTCTCATAGATACGGTATGGTGGTTTTAAAGCAGTTTTCTAAATGGGCAGCATTACTGTCGTTTGTATGCCTATTTCATCAAATATATAACGTAACAAAATTAATTCCAACTATTGTAGATACAGTTGCTGAATATCTTATCCTTGAGGATATTTCTTTAAGGAAGACAACCAGAGGTACCAACATAAAAAAGAACATCAACGTCATTATTTTAAAAGCTAAAATTAATATCCTGGAGAGCATTACATTAAACTGGTATTTAAGAAATCAATTTTTGCTAAAAACCATAAGCATTTTTATAATTTTCAGTACTTTTCTGCACGACGCTTTACTGACCAATAGGGTTCAACGTAATTCTTACCACGTGATCTTAGCACTATGCTGAAGATGAAAGAGTTTCAAATATGCTCAGGATAAGAGAGTTATCCTTATCATTGAATTAATCTTCAAATTAAACTCACAACAAGCATTGTGATTTCTAACAAATTGATAGATTATGAGGTCATGTAACATGATTTTCATAATATCATATCACGAATACGTACAAACTAAAACCACTTGCAAGGAATGATAATCTCACCGACCAAAAGTGTTAACAGAATCAATAATGAATTAATTCAACATTTCTACTCGCATATTGTTCGTTATCGTTCACCAAAAGTTAATAAAATGCAATCGATAATAGCATTCTTTGTACAATTTTCTGTTATCTTTTAATAACAGATTATGATTTTTATACAAGTCATTGTATTCTGGGCGATCATCTACACCATTATCATTAATATTATCACCATCGTCATCATAATCATCATCAACATCATCAACATGCCAGCCATCCATGCAACATAAAATAAACATGTGTAATATCCATATCTCCCTCTTTAATATGTATCGCGTATATTTATGTTCCATATCTGTATTTGCAATTAGCAGTGGACTTGTCACGCCAAGTTCCCTTAATCTTACTACGTTATTTACTTTATGTACACCGTTGAATTAATTCAATCTTGTATTACATTTTTTCTTTTCCTTGAATAAAGAATGACACCAACGGAAAATATTTTTAAATAAGGAAAACGCACTCGGCCGGTATTGAGGCTAAAAATGTGATACTTTGTGCGACGGCCTCCCTAATGTTTGCATTGAACAGGTCAAAATTAATAAATCTACATTGAATTGTATTCCAAACAATCTTGTCAGTGTTTTGCTCTTAGTTTGTTCGCTGATATAAACCCAATTGCTATTAGTACGACAAACAAATGTGATTGAAATAGAAATGTGACACAATGTTTAAATTAAAATTCTGGCAGGTTCATTATTGTTATGGAAGGAAGCTAAACCTTGTCCATGAACAGAATGCATATTTAATTAGCTTCGTGATGATTGCCAGCCAAATTGAAGGTGAATGATTCCAATCTATAATTTTAATATGTCTTTTTGTTCAATTTTACGATAAATCTCTGTATTTTATTTTAATTCTTCACTAAATCTATTCAGCCACTGCACTCAGTAGAATCTAATCAATATCTGCGCCTTCAAATCGTGAGTATATTTGGTTATCTATCTTTCAAATACCGGAAAATATGGAAATATAAAATATGGCATTATGCCATTATGACTTTATTTGTTTCGATTTCCTTTTATTTTTGCATTCACATCGGTATCAGAATGTCAAAATACATTTTTGTTGTATAATACCTTTAAGGTATTATATAACAAAAATTGTAGTATTATTCGTAATATAAGCATTGTAAACAAACATTTAAGAATTATTACAGATTTAAATTTAAAATTGGTCAAGGAAACAATAAAAAAGACATGTGAAGTGATAAATTATGTCCTTCGCAAGTCTAGGAAAAGACTTCCTTCATATATTTCATTCAATGGTCAAGAAATTCAAGATCCCAAAACTATTTATAATCACTTATACATTTTTTTTTCTGAATATTGGACAGGAAATAAGTAAATCATTACCCAATACTGATAATGACTTTGCCAAATTCTTGCCGATACCCTTTTCAAAATCTCTTTATTTCAAGCCGGTTACTGAGAGTGAAATTACAGATATTGTAAAAAAGTCAAAGGCTACAAATAGTTGTGGAATAGATGATATGAATCCTAGAGTATTAAAAAATGTTATTCATGTAATTTCAAAACCACTATGTCATATTTCAAATTCCTCTTTGCTATCTGGTGTTTTTCCACAGAAATTAAAAGTAGCTAAAGTAGTGCCCATACATAAGAAAAATGATATTCATAACATAGCACATTACCGACCAATATCAATTATCCCTTTCTTCTAAAAAATCTTTGAAAAAATTGTATATTCCTCTCAGTCACTATGTACTCATTGTTAATCTGGTTTCTTGAAGCATCTGTCTCCTTAAATGGCATTAACTGATTTATATGATTTTGTTGCCCATTCTATTAGTAAAAAAGAGCATACTATTGGAGTTTTCTCGGATTTAAAAAGGGCCTTTGACCCTATTGATTTTTCAACTACATTACACAAGCTTAAGTTTTATGGAATCAGAGGATTATCTTTATCTTGGTTTGATAATTATCTTTATGGTAGAAGTCAGTACATCCTGTATCAAAACACATTATCCGATTCACTAAACGTAACATGTGGCGTGCCGCAGGGCTCAATCCTCGGCGCCCTGTTGTTTTTACTATTTATTAACAATCGTCCTAATTGCTCTGATGAGTTGAAATTCATTTTGTTTGCCGATGATACCAACTTTTTTTATTAAAAAAAATTACCTATTAATAAACAACAATTTAAATGACAAATTCATCAATGTTTCATACTGGTTTTAAGGGATGGTCCAGGCTGAAAGTATGTATAAATTAATAAATAGAGTAGAATTTACTGAGCAAATGCCGAAAATTTCATCAAAATCAAATAACAAAGTTATTGAATTTTAAACTTTAGCAATATTTTGTGAAAGTAGTCGTCATGAATATTCATTGGGTTGGCTGATGATATCACATCTCAACATGTTCTTTTGTATTTTATTATATGAAATTAGGTTTATTCAATCTTTTTCCTCTAAAAACTATGATTTTATGTAATAACATAAGAAAACGGAAAGTGGAGATGTGACATCATCAGCCCACCTAAGGAATATTCATGACGACTGTTTTCACAAAATATAGCTAAACTTTAAACTTCAATAACTTTGTTATTTGTTATCCGATTTTGATGAAATTTTCGGCTGTGAATTCTACAAATATAAATATTTTCCAGCCCGGACCATTCCTGTAATTGTAACAGATTATCATTGAATGCTGAAACGTCTAATTTAATCTACTTTCATAGTAAAATAAAATCAGTTCCATACAAATATTTCTGAACAACTGAAGGTATTAATGAACGGCAAGATTATCAGAGAGTCCACTCTGTTATTTTTTAGGTATTTTTGTAAATGAAAACATGACATGGACTGATCACATTATGTATATTGCAAATAAAGTTTCAAAGGGTGTTGGTATCATTGGTAAACTGCGAACAGTATTACCTAACATGCCTAAGAAAATATTGAGATTGCTTTACAATACATTTATTTTACCATTTTTGACTTACAGTAATGCTGTTTGGGAAAACACTTACAAATCTAAGTTGAAGTCCAATTTTCTTACAAAAATCACTCAAAATTCTTAACATTTATCAGTTGAATAGATATTGCATCTTGATTTTATTGTTCAAACATTAAATTGGGTTTTTACCTTGTTTACTTAATAATATGCTCTCATTAAATATGTCGGTAAATAACTATAATACAAGGAATAAAAATAAAATATCATTTATGGGCAGTCGAAAAATCATATCTGCTTTTTTCATTCAGTCACAAAGCACCAACAGTTTGGAATGACCTGCCAAGTGATATAACATCAATAAAGAATTATAATGCATTTATAATAAGCATACAAGAACATTTAATAATTCTTCAATTTGTGTAGATTTATTTTCCACCTTTTACCTTTGTGTAGGTATTGTTTGGTTTGCTTTTTCTTTATTATTTGATCTTGTGTTTTATTGTGGGCAAATAAGTTTCTTATATCTTACTTTGTCAATTATATTTTGTCTTATTCTTTTAGGGGAGGTTAACTAGACAAATTCTATTTTGGGTTTTTATAATTTCCCTATTTCCTCGGTTGTTTAAAATCTTAACTTTTTGTATACATATACATATTTTATGTGGAAGACTTTTGTAATCCATGTACATGAATATGGTTTACATTTTCTCAATTATTTACGTTTTTAATATTGTTATATTGTGATTTTTTAATTGGAAATAAATGAATTGAACTGAACTGAACAGACATTAACAAGATGTATTATGCATTTATAAAACAAAATTTCTTAAAGGATATTCCATCGGGGGCCTGTAGGCTCGATGATGATGACGGCCTCGTCATATTATATGCAATATGACCTTGCTAATAATATTTTCAACCAATGATGTAGAAACCTATTTCCACATGCACTATATACATGTTCTTGGATGCGGGAGTTTTTTTTAATAAATGCATATTGTTAACCGTGATGTTTAAAATGGGTCAGAGTTTTTAGGTCTTATTAGGCCTCACTGCTACAGATATTTCAATTATCGAAAAATGGTATTATTCTGGTCAGTGTGTCTCATATTCATTATAGTGAATGATCCCGACATATCATCGTTTAGAATGTGAGTCGCTTTTCGAAGACGAGAATACTATCTCCATCACAAGCAATTATCTTGCCTGATGATGAGATCATTACACGAGATAATGAAAGGTGTTTGAACCTATCATCCTTATCAGTCAGTCTAATTAATAGAGGGAATGACGTCACTCTTCTCTTTTTCACTTCACTCCCTCTCATCACCTGATCAATCACACACGTCTTACACTTATCATCTGATGTCACAACGTAGAGGTCGTCTGTTATAGGATCAACACTGACATTATAGATGACATCACTGTGGGGGATTTCCCTTTGACCACCCTGTCTGTCTATGATTAGTACCTTCTTACCAGGAGGGTAAGGTTGAACGATGATGTGACCTGATGATAGCACACCTCGCATCACTACTTTCTGTTTACATTTGATGGTATTCACGATCTTACTATCAGCTGGGTTGATGACGTATATCTTAGACTGCTTCCACTCAGCAGCGATGATCATCCCATCACGGTCAACAGCTACATCCACCCAAGAGGTATCGTCCGTTGTGTTTCTTGGTATTGTGACGTCATTGATGTGCATCCATTGTCTGTCATACACACTGATGCATCCAGTCAAACATTTCCCTGTACAACCTTTACAGGCTCTACCACATATTATCTTGTCATCATTCAGCAATGTACAGGAGATAACACGTGATGCATCAGTACCTGTTATCACTCTCTGGATGTTTTTGGTGTTCATATCTAACATATATGTGTGGCTACCTAAAGCTCTGTCAGTGATGATCACATTACATTCATCTATGCAACCAAAAATCAGTGGGACTTTGATTTCATCTTTGACATTGATTGCATCACTAAGCATCCACTCGCCATCATACCCACCAATCCTACCATCATACTTCTCTCTCTCAACACCCTTCACAAACCTCACATCTGATATTCTATGAGTGGTCTGTTTCACATCATTCTTATAAAGGGGTTTCTTTAGTTTATCACTCACTGACATGTTCACACTATGACCGTCTTTAACAATGTTTTTATCGTCTTCTACTACTGTATCTATGGTCTGTATTGCATTCTCTATTGTTTTTGTGTCATCCTGCAATGATTTCATCAACTCTCTGATCTTCCTATCCTTCTCTTTAACAATGTTATCAATGTCTCTATGAAGAACATTCATCTTATTGTCCATGTGTCTTTGTCTAATCTGTGCATTTGTATGGATTAATTCAAGTTGTTTCTCTCTCTCTTCATTGTTCTTTCGAATCTTCTCATTAATCTTCATAATCTCTTCTTGAAGTACTTGATTCTGATCATCAAATTCTTGGTTGATTTTGTCAGCATCCATCTTCTCCTTGGCTTTATCTATGGTGATCGCCTCCTTGATTATCGAATTAACTCCATCTTTCAAAGCTTGTAGATGGGTGTCTGTGTCTTTCATACATTGGTTAATGTCATCTTCACATAGACGGCCTTCTTTCAATTTTTCCTTTGCCTTTTCGTTTAGAACCGTCAGCCTGCCCTTTATTTCTTTTATCGCGTCATCTATTTTTTGCGGTACGCAAGGATACCTGTGCCTAACTAAAGTGCACAAATGACACATTGGTTCGCCATGGCTTTTACAATATAATTTTACCTTTTCATCATGTTCTTCACAATAAATATTTGGAACACCTCTTTTAACTCTTGCGATGCATCTTTCTTTAGAGGCGCAGTCATCACAGAGTCTCTTCTTGTCCTCCACGTAGTACGTCACATCTGTCATTGATTGACACTCCTTTCCTTCACATTGTTGGTATGGGGTGAAGTTAGTTGCCATGGTGATCAGAGTAGTGATCTGATGAAAATGAAAGACAAAAAATATTTCAAAAAGGGAAGATAGATTGAGAAAGAGAGAGAGAGAGACAGGGGGGGGGGCAGATGGCGCGGTAAAGATTTATGAAGAGGGAGAGTTAGAGTGCAGGGAGAAAGAAAGCGTTCATTTTTTAAACAGATAAATAGAGGTGATTTTAAGAAAGGGGGGCAGTCAGACCGCAGCTCGCGCGATAATGAGCATATTCACGAAGATTTATTCAGCGGCCCTCTAGCGGTCTCCGAAGGAAAACGTGCGTTCAATTTGGCTTGTTTTTCCCAGTGATTTGGAGGGGCTGAAGTTATAGCTCTGTACTGGTCGCTAACTTCAGTTTACGTCGAAACGAATTGTGGTAAGTTATTCTCAAGGCCTTCATCTACATTTTGATATATAATTTTTCATATTTCGACATTTTCAACCTTTCATTTTTACCTGTTTAATTGATGCTTATTTTAGTAATATTTTAACTACGATTTTGTAGTCGGAATTTCACTTTTGGTTCCTGACTTTGCTACATAACCAAACTGTTTCGATCGGGTTTTTTTATAAAGAAGAAAAGTCACTGTTCAAAATATGTCAGAACCAATTTGACGCAAACTCACCTTATATTTTTATTTTAGAGAAAATGATACCCTAAAAATCAAGAAATTTACGTTTTACCCGGAAGTAACCTTCGCGTTCACTCTACGATGGCGCGAAATAATGCTAAAATTGCGTTCGTCGCGGGTTGGTAGGATTTCCTCTTTGGTCCCATACGTTGAAACTTCTGTAATGATGACAGATGGCTCGCATTATTTATGTGACTGTGGACGGTGGACCTGTTTTTATTTGTAATCAAGATTTGATATAAACGAAGCTCAATAAGTAGATGTCTTCTAAAATTTATTTAATGATTATCAGGTTTCCGAATTCCATCAAGTTTTTATAGATTGAGATATTTCTTGATTTATGTTTAAAAAAGTTAACCTTTTTCTAATTAGGCCTAGTCGAAGTTGAGTCCCATGATGATTTTTGCCACAGGCTGGGGTTAAGAATGAAATGATTATTTTAGACAGTCTACTCTATAGAAAATAAACAATTTAAAGTCAACTAAAAAGTTTGGTACTACCGTACTCGGTAGTATTTATAAACCATTTTGTTCAAATAAAAAAATGTGGCTGTCGCAGACAGTACAGTACTACGTGTATTAGTCTCTTACATGTATCATACATGTACTTTGAATGATTATTTAGTAATTTAGACTATTTATCTCTTTTTTTTGTCTCTTCTACACACAGATCTGCACACTTGCTGACTCTGGTCCCTGCTCGCTACTTCATTCTGGGAGATGTCTGATGATCCATCATGTACTGGTCGGACTGATTTGGACAAAGCCATTTTTCGTTTGCAAATTTTGAAGTGATAATGATACAACAGAAAATTGATCTTCATCGATATTGGAAACAAGAAAATTCAAGCACAGTTTTGGAGAGGACTAAGAATACTGACTTTGACAGGAATACAGCTTGACAAAAATATGTATACACAATTTAAAACCAAAGAACAGTTTTAATGTTACTAATGGTGCATTGCAAGAAACTTTCTACTCATTCACACATTCCAAAATCAAGGGTAAGTCCTTTGCTTAAACACAAACATGTAGTTGATTTGCAATTGAACATAAGTTTCTTGCAATGCCCCATAATTATATGTCGTTCTCAAGCAACTCTGTTAATGTTATCCAATGTGCTGAAGGTTAAGTGTTTATGTATGTTCACAATTTTTTCTCAAAAGTTATAATATATTTGTCCTTTTAAACGGTATTCGAATGTGGTTACGCTTTGTTTTTGTTTTCCACAGTAATTATTGCATGTGTGAACAGAAGTGAAATATTTGTTGCGAAGCACTGTGTGAATGTTGTGTGATCATGGAGCTATGGTGTGATGGTATTATGATTAATTCATCATTTTTGTTGTAAGACTGTAAACCTGGTGGATGTGAGGGAGTGGCCTGGATGAAAGGAAAGTGAACATGTGTCCAATTACTGACTTGCACACTTTAAGACAATTTTGTTCGTGGATAAATATTAATGTGCATTCCCTACATTCCATGCAAAGAGTAAAGGAGAGGTCCACCCCAACAAAAAAGTAATTTGAATTTAAAGAAAAATAAAGTATTGTAGAAAATTTAATAAACATTATGATTCAAAATTTAAAAAATCATAATTTTGACATTTAGAAATTTGCCTAATTTCATTAAACAATTATATGCTCATCTTGGTCAAGGTGCAAATTACAGAACTGATTATGTCACACACACTCTAATTTCTTGTGTATTTTTTTGTTTGATACCTGTTCATGACATGTATGTTTTATTTTGATTTTCTCATTTTCTTTGACAAATTTTGAGAGATTTTAATTCCTCCATTAACATTCATTTGTAGTTTTCATGAATGTAACATATTGTGACTCGGAAGAGTTTTTATAACAAATTTGCTAAAATTGATATAATAAAATGCAACCAAAATTTAGAAAGTAATGTGATGTGAATGACATAATCAACTCTATTTGCATACCATTGTTTTGTGTATATAACTGTTTTGTGTTAAAAAAGGAAAATTTCTCTATTCAAAGAATTTTTTGTTGATGTGCACTTGACCTTTAACTCACTTCCCTTCCCACCTCTAGCCAAATAAATGTAATCAAGAACCTGAAAATCAAAAGTGATTAAGAAGTAAGATTTATTCATAGCTCCATGATTTAATAATACAGCCCTAAATAGAAATCCACATGAAAGTAAAAAAAAAAAGAGAATAAAGCTGGGTAGGAACGGGGGAGGAATATGATTTAAAGAAAAAGCCAAAATATATTCCCCCCCCCGCGAAAAAAAAAAACATCGACGGGTGCGAACCAGGGTCCCTGCACACGTCGAACATAGTGCCTACGCAAGTCGCCACACATCGCTTTCGTACCACTTCCGGGTTTTTAATGCTATATAAAATGTTGTAAGTCTGTGCGCCGCTGTTGACCAATCAGAACGCGTCGGCAATTGTACTGCAATTCCAATCATTTTGCGATGGACATTGCCGTGGTTTTTTGTGGTTCCTGACTTTGCTACATCATGAAATTTCTTAATTTTTTTTTAGTCGTAAATAAGAAAGTCTACGCTTTATATTGATTATAATATCAATTTGACGCAAGTGTGATTTCTATGCAAAAATCCGCTCCGTTTATTCACACATATTTCTTGAAAAAAATCCTTTTTTCTAAGCTAAATATCGGTCTTCAAAATACGTCAAATGTGCATTTTATTCAATTGATCAGAAATTTCAAAGCCTTATCTATAAAATAAGACCAATTTTGTGAGGAATAAACGATTCTAATAGCAAAAAACACCTATCGGAAAGTTCGTCTTCACAGCTCATTACGTATGCATAACCACGGACGGCTATGCATACCGCTGAATAAAATAGAGCACTTTCGGACGGGCTGCGGACTGACTGGGGGGGGGGGGGGGGGTGGTGGGGTAGAGGTGGAGGGAGGGAGACAGAGTAGCGGTTAAAGAAAAAAATAACGAACCAGAAAGAATCAAGGAGAATGAGAGTAAGAGTAGGAGAGAGAGAGAAAGATGAAAAAGTTAGAGAGAGAGAGAGAAGAGGGAGAGAGAGAAATAATAATTCATAGAAACTAATTTTCTCCTTTACTTTGCCAAATCCCTATTATTATCTTTTCTTAATCTTGAAATCTTTAAATTAACGATGACATAAATCACAAGAACAAATATTTCTGACTGTTGTGATAAAATGAGAAAAAAAAATATTTTCACAATGTGACATATTACCTGTTGTGGTAAGAGCTCTCTAAGATGCCATATTAATCAAATATTTGCCGAAGAGGGCGTGGTTTCTAATGCAGCATAAGTTTGAAGGTGTAATCCAGGCTGAAAATGATATGATTTGAATAGAAAAAAAATGACAATATCAGACAATTATTACAATGAAAATAGGGAATATTAAAACTATGAATCCCTTCTCGGCATGGCTTTGTAAATATAAACCTCCCAACCGTCTGGTTGCTATTAACTTTGTTTTAAATTAAAACATTCAGTCAAATATTCACATTCGCTATTTAATATTCTGATTTTACTCAACTGCTATACACAGCACCAGCACCTGCACTTGCAATGCACCCACTTGGTCAGTAGATATCAATCTTAGTCACGAATCTTTTAAGAGGCCGCCATCAATTCAAGCCTAACCGCTCACGATGGCGGTCTCCTGCGTTCATTTATTACATTATATGTATATGTTTACACTTATTTATTTATACTCACATCCTTATTTGTATTTGATTTGATTTGATTTGATTTATTGTTTTCTTCTGCATCCATAACATTTGTATAATACATTTTTCATAACATAATAAACATAATATGTTAGCATTTTTGGCATAAAGTGTAAATAAAGATTACTAAAAAGATAATTCCAGACAAAAATGATTAGCTATATGATGTTCACAATTTGCAGGAGGATTGTCATCATAAGCAGATTGCTTGAAAAAATGACAATCCCAAACTTATACTAATTGAATTAATACATTTATAACATTGATAAAGCAGAATATTTATTATTTAATATGATCACATTGTTTATACTATGAATTATTTTGTATTTTGTAATTATAAATAATTTTGTATTGTGTTTTGAACGCAGAAATAAATGCAAACAAACAAACAAACAAACTTACGAAATAAATCTAAGGTGATTTACTCAAGGTTTTTTCCACAAATGAGAAAATAGGATTGACTTTTGATCAAATATGTAAGATCATCTTTTCTTAATTTGTTTCTGGGAGACATATTACCTCACGCATGTACCATCAACTGTATATATAGGCCTACCCGTTTTTACAAAATATTGTCAAATTTTGATATTCAATATCTACGTTACTTTTTAACCTATAATGTTGTTCGAGGCTTTTTGTTGTTGTGCTCGTTGAAGCTTTCTTGGTTTATATACAAGTGTAGCCTATATATCAATCATATTCTTTACGCTTCGAGTAATCATAATCAGTTTGATATGTGACTGTGCGTAAGCCTCGATGTGGATTGTTTCATACCCTTCCTACCCTGAACATTGTTCTCACGAACTGAAGTTTTGTAGCTCCGTTTTTAACGAATACTTTATTCTTTCACTTATATAGTACATATCGATAACAAGTTTACACTTTGATAAAGTTCTTGGGATTGAAAAAGAAACAACCTGGGGTAATCTAATCACATATATTCTTGAGTTTTGGTCTCATCTTTCAAATGAAAGTAAAAAAAAATTGAAAGAAGGTTACACTTGAGTGAGCACTGTCCATTTAAATAAATCTCACAGAAATCGGTTTTGCGCAGAAATGTATATTATTCCCACTATGTCAATGAAAAACGGGGGAAACAATCTGACCGTGCGGTTAATTTCTCATATTTATTTTTTTTTTACATTTTTAGTTAATCAAATAAAGAAAAAGATACATTTCAACGTCCTGTAACAATTTCACAACCCAAAATATCATTTTAACCCAAGTTAAGCATAATCATTTGCCTTTTTGTGGCAGCTAGATCTGAGGACATATCTGAATGTAAAAAAAAAATATTTGAGATATTTCCAGCATTTTGTACTAAGCTATCATTTCTAGTGCATGAGTTTTCATTTCATTTTTTTAGCATAATAACAGGGCCCGCTGGGAGAACAGTTTTCGGAACTGAAGTGGCTACCCTGGGTAAATATGCCGCTATTATTATTATTATTGTTATATTATTTTAATTCTTGTTTCTGGACACTTTTCCCGAGCATGACAATGATAAACAGAACGAAGATCATGCCAAGCCATTTCATCTGAATCACATCTCTGTGTAAAGCCAGACGCCATAATAATATCCTCGGTGTATGGGGGACAGGGGTGCATTGGGGCTCTATGAAGTATTTAGGGCAAGGAAACAAATTAGAAACGTAAAACATATTTTCAAATCACTATGTTTATAAAGTCAATGTAATCTTCTTGATTAATGTTTACCTTTATCTATTTTTAATTTAAGTGCAAATCATTTTTCACGAACTTTTCAAAAGTAAGAAGTGCTCGCTCAAGCGGAAAGATTTTTAACAGTTATATCGTCATTCTTTTAAAGAGACCTGTAGCAAATTTTAATTGTGGAAAAAGCTTCAGATTATTATGAATGTATATATATATATATACTAGGATTCTCCTAAGTGTAAACTTTTTTATACACACTGTAGAGGAAAGGAAGAGATGAGCAAGAAGAAAAAGAGGTTAAAACCCTCGTCATATTATTTCAACTGATTAAAAAAAACATGCATCTGCAGACACTACGTACAAATCAGCTAGTTTGGATTTTATGCCACTAAAGTACTCATAACTACTCAAAGAGTGGTAAAAAATTGTAATTTTGGTCAAAAATTGGCCAAAATGACCAAAATGGCGTGAGCACGGTCAATAAGAGTGGCATTTTGGAATCAGCGCACAATTTTACCACGGATAAGCTTGTCAAACCATCCCCACCAAAAATTCTGAATAAAGCACCCTATCTCCTACATGGAGACTAAATCTAATGAGATAAGAGTATTCCTAGAGATCACCAAGATGGATACAGGAAACAAAATACTCATCTGAAAACCTAAACTACAAGAGCGTTTCCCCATATGCCATGGGAAATTCTTTACTTTAAGTCTGTTAATGTTTCAAACAAACTACGAATGGAAACTCGGCCAATATCGTTTTCTCAGAAGAACATTTAGAAAGTATAATTTTCTCAAGATCATTGTCATACCGCCATCAACGGCACAGTGTGGAGAAGCCACTACTTAGAGGAGATAGTAGTGCTCCTCAGTTAGGTCCGATATCCTTTCATCAATTATGAAAACAAATATTTTTTATGAATTTACCAATCAGCTCGATAATACTCAGGATGTTCAATCAAATCTTATTGCGGGTGAAAAACGAACAAAAAATTATGAACATTTTATAAAGAATCGAAGTAGATATTGTAGGAGTGTCTATTCTTATTACATTAATTTGGGATCGATTAATTTGGCACAAACATGATGATATGATATTCATTCTTGATTTCCTTTCAATTCAAATTTAATACGAAGTCATATGTATGAGATGCAAACTTGCATATTTATATGAAAAACAGTACAAATTACAATACATGGATATGGACCTAACCCTCAAGCAAATTTTAAGTTAGCCGCATGCTACTCGCTCGCTAGTCGCTAGCTTGCAGCTTGTTAGCGGATAGCTTGATAAGCTTGTGATAGGCATTTTTTTAAAGGATGTTTTATTATATTCTCTCAAATCAAAATACACAATCACATTCTGTAGACAATTTGTACAAACTATTTGAAACAAAATAATAAATTATACAATAAATCCATTACAAATATAATTATACAAATTATACATAAAACTTCAAAAATACTAGAATTTATATATAATGCGTTTCAGCAATTACAAAATGAAATATTAACAAAATGTATATGACATGATAAGAGAGAAAACAAAGATTAAAAAATGCAGACAAAAATCAACCTTTTATCGAGCATGTATCGTTTGCTAGCTTAAAATGGCTAATTAAGCAAGCCACCAGCTTTTCGCTATATAGTTAGCTACTCGCATGCAGTACGTTTGGATTTCTGTAGGGGAGAAACAAAAACCATGATAAACTGATCGCTTTCAATTCTTAGATAAAATATTGTTTATTTCCTCGATATCAAATGACAGAATGACACTGTAGAGTCTATCGACCTTTATAACTCACCTTGTTTTTATTGATCCTCGCTGAAGTATAATGACGTCACATTCTATGATGATCTCTTGAAAAGAATTGATCGTTTTGATGTTATCTTAAAACTTTGTATAAACTTCAGAGACCGATGTGTTAAACTATAATTATCTATGCTGTGAGACAAGGTGGCGTATGTACATGATCAATGTCGTTACACGTCTACGGATTACGCAGTGGTAATTTCCTTATTTCAGGGGTAATTTTCACACATAGCTAGGCTGTACTACTGTGTGTCGGATGAATATTAAATATGAATTGAGAGAAATGTCCCAATCCAATTTTCAGTAGTCACATGTTTGCATCGAACATGAGAATAATAGCTTCATGGTGGGAGCGTCGACAATTGATGAACTTCAATGATTCTTCTGAATAGATTAATATGAATATGAATTAAAGCAAAGCGATGAGGTAAGAGAGAAAGAGACAGTAGCAGTGAAAGAGAGAAGAAGTGAGAAGGAAAGAGAGGGAGAGAGGACCAATTTCGCAAACAAAGTAGGAACGGTAAGTATATTCATAGTGTATAACGAGGTTCTTTTTAGACAGTATATAATCGGCAAGGAACTTACGTCACGATTTAACTCTTTTCAGAGGTCACATGACTCGAACGTCCCTGAGTGGTGCAGATATTAGCCACGATGGGAACATCGATGATCGAAGACCTGCTTCGGTGCTTCTTGTTAATATATCGATATAAAAAATTATTTCTATTGTATGTATTTATTTGTTTGAAAAACAGGGAAGCACATTCAACAATTTGTTGGTCTCCCATGGGGCCCTGTGACAGTGACAAAGCATAACATAGCAATTACAA